>NW_019230089.1:123735-138495 GCF_002742605.1 Olea europaea var. sylvestris
ATTAAGGCATGAGAGGGTTGGCGAATTGGCAAGTGAAAGAAACCCACCAGGTTCACTTTTATTTATTTAGGAACTTATTTAATTATTGGTTAGATATTAAGATTGCTAAACTTCTAATATTTTCTTTTATATTGATATCAAAATTTTGTGTATTCACTATTACAATTTCATGATATTATTTAAATAAATTTCAAGCTTTTGAAAGTACAATATGATGTTTAAAATACGATTTTAGTGGTACTCAAACTTAAGAACTCGAGTCACCACACTACTGATTAGATTATTGATATATTTACAAAGGCCCTAACAAACCCAAAATTTGAAAGTTTTAGAATTGTTCTTGGAGTTATCGATCATAATCATGCACTAAGAGAGAGTCTAACAAATTAGTTTGTCCTACTATTTGTTGACTGCTAATTTCTTGTTATTTATTTTGCTTTTTGTTCTAATTATTCTGGGATAGAATAAGTTAGCAACAAGGTGATGTGATCCATGGAACGAATGCAACGAAAGCAACTTCAGGAAAGGATTCGTTTATTGTTGAAAATGGTCGATGACTAGGTCGCAAGCAAAGAGAGTTAAAGAAGCAATGAGATTATTTGTTCAAGCTACAATGGACGAAACATCGATCTTGGCCTTTCAAATAACTTTCATTCGTTCATTCATTGAGAGAAATTATTTTGTGAGTAATTATTGCTTTCAATTCATTGTTCTTCCTTGTACTAATTTTACGAACTTATTAAGAATTATTTTTCATGGCTTTCCAAATAATCTGTGTGAGATTCATGAATCTGTGATCAAGGGGCAACTTATTATCGGCGATTGTGTTGAATCTTTGGTTCATTATTTTTGGGTTGAAGTTTAAACTTTGATTTCTTAGCTTTCTTGGGCCGATTCAATCTTGTGTAGGTTTTGGAGCTGTTATTGTTACATGGGTTCACATCAGTTGGTATCAAAGTTTAGGCTCTACAAATCGAGATTATCTCAATTTTCTTTTATTTGAGTCTTTTACTTTATTTCCTCATCGTTCTTCGTGTTTTTAGCATTCTTTACCTTTTTGAATCTTTCAATCCAACAAAGGTTCCAAACAAGTTTAAAAGTTGATAGTGCACTAAATTAGTGTCCTAATCAACTTTTGTCGAAATTTTTGGGCTCCTTGTAAATTTCCTCTCGTTTAGCCAAAAAACAAAAAAACAAAAAAAAAAGTTTGAAAATCAATAAATGAAAAAATTATTGCTGGAATAGCCCAAAAAAAAAAAAAGAGTGTTCAATTAAAAAAAATAAAATTCAAGAACCACTTTCTTCTAAGATACAATTTCTCACTCACATCTTTGTTTAAATCCTTCGAGAATAAAATTTGGTTGAAATCAAATTAGTTCTTTGAAACACTTGGATGAAGGCATTGAGCGGAAGCCAATTTGAGTGATACACAAGCGTATACAAGTGGGGCACATACCACCATAGATGTAGGATGTCTGACAAGGACGATTCTACCTTAAGCAGAAACAACAACCAAGTCAACATGTAGGAGGAGTTGATATGACGGTTCGAGAGTTTGTTTGAAGATGTGAACAGGTTAGATAGGTCGGAGGCTTCCTCAAATGTCATTGTAGATGATCTTCTCCTCTCAGGCAATTAATCAATATCCCCAATATCGGAAATCATGCTAGGCCCGGTCCCATTTTCAGTAGATGGGATTGGCGAACGATCGGGAACCAATATACCAAGAACCAAGGAAGGGGAGTGGGTGGTCCAATGGATCGTATCTGGCAGTGGTTATTCAGATCGATCACAGATTCTCGGCCCCATCCTTTGGCTTTAGATGGAAAAGTAAGACCCATTACTAGCCAATTTATTTAGGAGAGTTCCCAATACAACGAGACAAGTAGGCGAGGGAGCCTATGGTAGAAAATCGTGTAGAATGTGATGCTCGTAGTAATATTGATGAAGGAACATTAGTAGATGCCGAGACAGGAAGACTGAGGGATAGAGGAGTAAGGCATGAAATGAGGGGTGGAGATGAGTTAACGAAAGTATGGGTAACATCAAAATAACAATTCTTTCATTCAAAGGAAAGAGTGATCCAAAAGCATACTTGGAATGGGACAAGAAAATATAATTGATATTTGATTGCTACAACTACTTGAAGGAAAAGAATGTAAAAATTGCAGTACATGAGTTCATCGATTATGCTATTATTTGGATGGACAAGTGGTGACAACTAGGAGGAAGAATCGTAAGAGGCCTATTAATACATGGGAAGAATTGAAAGTCAACATGAGGAAGAGGTTCGTTCTTAATCACTACTATATGAAGTTTCATAAAAAATTGCAAAGCCTCTACCAAGGTTCTAGAAGTGTAGAGGACTATCATAAGGAAGTGAAGCTAATCATGATTAGGGCGAATGTTGAAGAGGATAGGGAGGCTATTATGGCTCGATTTTAAAATAGTTTGAATAGGGAAATATCTAATATGGTGGAATTGCAATATTATGTAGAGTTGGAGGTCATGCTACATGTGGTTATGAAGGTGGAGAAACAATTGAAGAAGAATGAGCAACTAGATATCCATCGAGTTCTAAGTCTTCTAGGAAACCAAAGTGGGATAACAACATGAGAGATAGAGCTATTCCAAAGGGCAGAACTGAGCTACTAAAGGGAGAAGAGGAAAGTACTAGCAATGTCACATCCAAAGCAGAATCACAACCATCTAATAGTCGAGATATCAAATGCTTTATGTGCTTGAGGTCGGTCGCATAGTGTGTTTTTGAGGTGCGAATTTTCCAATTTCGTGAAATCTTTTCTTTATGCAAGAACTTTGATTTATAGTAACTTTTGGTATGTTTAGTACTTAATTCCAATTTGACTAGGGTTTACATGAGTTCTCTATAAATAAAACTCATTATTTACATTGTAAAGAACTTTCATTCATTCATTCATTGAGAGAGATTATTTTGTGAGCAATTCTTGCTTTCAATTCACTATTCTTCATTGAACTAATTTTACGAACTTATCAAAAATTATTTTTTGTTGCGTTCCACACAATCCGGGTGAGATTCTTGAATCTTGTAATCGGGGGGTCAACATATTGTTGACGATTATGTTGGTTCTTTGGTTCAGTATTTTTGGGCTGAATTCTAAACTTTGATTTTTTAGCTTTCTTGGGTCGATTCAATCTTGTATGGATTTTGAAACTACTATTACTATGTGGGTTCACACCACAGGATGTCAAATAAGAGCACCTCCAAAAAAATTTCTAAATATAAAATACTCTTTATTTTCCAAAGTCAATGCTTAAAATAAGTTCAAAGAGATTATCAATTTTTAATTAACGATGATTCCATTTAATAAGTTACAAATTTCAACTCTACAATTTAAAATATTCAAATTACATTTGAATTAATTACCCATTAACATATTAAAAAAATTATGTTAAACAAGAGATGAGAAGAAATCAATAAATATTCGTTGAAAAAAATAAAATAAAATAAAACCGAAATAAAGAGTATTGTTGAAGTGCATAAAAAAATTTGTCCTCTAAATTTAAAGATGATATACATTATGCATGAGATATTTTTTTATAGATACAGAGTCTCTTGAAAATGCTCTAATTCAACATTGTATTATTTGTTGGTAGAATTTTATGCAAGTAGTTGGTGTTTATTTTAGGAGAGTTTGTCATGCTTTCAAGTTTATAAAATAGAACAATCTGATGTGACAATTTAAATACTTCAATAAGACATTTTGATTATTCTCTAATATCAGCTTCTTTAATTCTCTGTTATCTATTTTGTTATATTTGCTTTCAATTGATCTGATGAAGATAAACACGAGTGATGCGTCTCTCTTTTTCGCAGAGAGTAAGTTAATTACACTGGAGTATGTGAATATATTGGAAAGACAATAATTGAGCCAAAAAATCTAGAGAGAATAAGCAGGTGAATAGGGCAGATTTAAAAAGTGAAAATTCTATTTTTATTTTGGATAACATTTTAAATTTATGATGTACAT
This sequence comes from Olea europaea var. sylvestris, assembly GCF_002742605.1. NCBI lineage: Eukaryota > Viridiplantae > Streptophyta > Magnoliopsida > Lamiales > Oleaceae > Olea > Olea europaea. The sequence continues at coordinate 127,746 of NW_019230089.1, forward strand.
ATTAATTATATATATTCTTTTTTTTTAATATTAATATCAGTTCAGCCTGGGTTCTACTGGATTGAACCATTTGAGCTGACTCTATAGCTTTTCCAATTCGATGTTCAAGCTGGTTGTCAAAACACGGGATAAATAATCTTCGTGGGACAATAATGCAAACCACCTAGATCTACTTTATTAGTTTATTGAACATCGTACATTTGCGATTTATATCGACAGTTCGACACCCTACGTCGTTAAACGGGAGGACATGTGACACAAAGAAGCCCCTCCTTTGTGACCGAGCAAAACTAATTCGCTACTCATTTTGCAAAAATCCAACAGTCCCAACTCAAAAAGTTGATTTAGGATCTTGTATCAATACAACAACTCATTCTGTAACGTTTGACATTCATTCGATATCATATCCCAAGACTACTAATTTCGCCATAATTATTCAATGTATACATCTCACTGAGTTACAAACTCATCTTAAACGTTGAAACCAACGCAATACCAAGAATTGTACATACTTGGATATATCTACAGTATTGTGTTCAATTTTAATCTAAATTACAGAATACAACATTTCAGTACTATTCCTTTTTGATCCATTCTACCCTCTTCATTGCCTAGAAAGAACAATGCCACATTAGTTAATGCAGTATGGTTACTGATTGGGTTGCATGCGCGTGCACGTGCAGATGCACAAGTGTGTTTGCGAACATACAAACCTAAGCCCCTACTAGACAACCATTATTTGAGAACTTTTTTTCTACACTTATTTTCAGCAACACATTCACACAATAAAATATTCTTTTTTTTTTTTTTTTTTTTTTTTAATGACCGTAGGTGTTAGGGTCAATTTGGGGCCTTGAAATTTACAGTCGGATACTTACTTCAGTAGCCCTGATGGGACTCGAACCGGTGACTATTGGAAGTAAATCTAAAATTTGACCACTGAACTACCCCTCAGGGTTTATTTTCCCAATTTTTAACTACACATCCTCCTAAAAATCACAATACAAAGCATTGTTTTTGACAAATAATGGTTATCAAATAGGGGCCTAAATGTAATAAAACATAACTAAATCCAAAACACCATATCAAACTCAAGGATGAACTTAAATAGGACAGACCTGGAGGCTGAGCTAATTTTCGATTTTGTGGAGATATCATCTCTTTCTTCAACTGCATTAATATATCCTCCATGGTGTACTCCCTTCGCCAGTCGGCAAGCATAGGGAAAAGACTTGGTTCGACCTGGTATGTTTTATTTATCATGAGATTGTGGTTAAGCATATTATTGGAGAGTAAGACTTTTAAGTAGTCCATACCACCCCACTTTCTTCATTGACACAGCTCATGTTGATCCGGGTCTGGAACTTCACACTAGGTGGCTTTTCTGGATATTCTTTCCCGCAAAATAACTTCAATTGGTAGATGCGTCCTTCGTGTGCAGTCTGAAAAACAGCTTTTCTAGTCAGAGAAAGAAAAAGCTCTCATCGTTTGATGATGTTATATTAACCAAAGTTACAAATCACAGAAAATAGCCAATGCCATGCCAGCCCTGGTGCAAGTATAATCACAGTAAACTTCAGAACATCTTCGAGGAGTTTTGGTCAAATCATAAGTGCTGAGATAGAACATATATTACGGGAGGGAGTAGGAGAGGAGAGGAGAAGAGAGAGAACGTGAAACATTAGATGTATGTCCACTGAATTTTTTAAAGGCCAAAGTATCAATGTCCACTCAAGCAAATGACATTTAAACCATTTCATTTCCTATGGATAAAGCCAATCCAAGTAGAATATATCTAAGAGTGCATTTGATTGCCAATATTTTCAATAGAAAATATCATTTTTCCATCCAAATTCTTACTTTTGTGCTATTTGATTGATATTTTATTCTATGGAAAATATTTTCTTACTTTTGGTCACGTGATCATATTTTCCTTAAAAATAAGAATTTCTTTAAGGGGAGTAAGTTTTTATTTTCCTAGTAACTCACTTTATCTTTCTATCTTATCTACTCCCCCTCTATCCCAAGATACCTACCAATAAAAAAATAGACAAATATAACATTTTCTAAATTGAAAATAAAATCAGTCAAACATATCTAATTAACAATTTTCATGCAAATAATTTTTAGACAATTCAATTGCCTAGAATTTATTTTCTTTCAGTGTAAATTTCATGCTTGCAATCAAATACACCCTAAATGAAAAATAATTCCAATTGAAAAACAAAAATCTTCAAATGGTCTTCCAAAATTATTTGATCAGATTTGCCTTGGTCTACATTCTAGGAAAATTATCTTCATTACATATACCTTATCTACTACATAGAAATAAATAAAAAAAGGTTACAATATTCAGTAATTTTGACATGTGATGTTGATATTACACACTATAATCCTTTGGTGATCATTCATTTATATGATCAATCGTCCCTCAAATTAACAACTGACTTCTTCTCATATTATCTTTTAATTGCATCCACAATTCATAATACCTTGAAAACCATGAGAAATGGCATTGGATGTTTAAAGAAGATCATTTAATATAGAAGTCCAAATTGCATCCATTAGAAGGAAGAGTACTAACATTAGGAGGGCCAATGATAGTTCCAGTCCACGACTGCATGTACACATCATCGGCATCATCCATTCCATAGCTGACTGTTCCATCACCTATTCCTTTCTCGCCTCTCTCGAGCTCTTCTAATAATCTGAAGTTCCTTGGAACTGAAATCAGCAGTTCTTTCATGAGATTTACTCCAAAAATTTTAGGCAATTTGTATAAGGAAGATCCTCAGACGATTACAATAACAAGAGAGAATAATCACTGATGCAATAACAAACTCTATCATTGCACTTCACACCACTGGACCAACTCAAGAATAGATAATAGTAAATAAATGCAGACTTAACAGGAAATCATCCTAAATGCAGCTAATAATTTCATCATTCACAGAATAGCACACTATATGAGACAAGTAGCAATAATGACCTGATAATAATACAGTACGATGTAATATGGACTTCCTTCCACAAGTGAAAATCTTAAGCATTCCCAGAGTTCACAGTAATTCATACAACTCAAGGTGACAGTGATAGCGACCATGCAAGGCAGAGAGACCAAACCTTTTAAAGAATATTATGTTCTAAAACTAACTAGTCTGCACTTATATCTCATGAAATGTTTAGCAGAAAATCTCCTTTGAATATTACCGACGGGAAACAACTAAGAGTCTACTCAAGGAAAGACAAGAAGATAGAGCATGAGTTTATCTAGATTAAAGTAGTTTATCGGTTAGGATTTAGATATGATTTTAAAGTAGAATTTGATCAAGTTAAGTTTGTTTAGATTAAATTAGTATAATACTCTGATAAGATATTGGTTTATTACTTTAACTTCTTTCCCTATAAATGTAACAGAATTTCATTTGTAAGAATACTTTCGTAATGAAATAAATTAATATTTTCTCCTACTTCTATTTCATCTCTCTTTATTTTCTCAATCTTATTGTTCGTTCATTTTGGCCTTCATTAATTTGGTATTAAAGCAAGTTGTTTTCCTTTGGTCAAATAAATTTCGTGAAACAGCCAAGTTCAAGAATTTATTTTGATAGCCATCAACATTTATAACAAAAAACTCATGCCAACATTCATTCAAATGATACCTAGCCACCACCTCAACCATCATCCACATCCTTAAACAACAACTTGAAAACCTATAATATCAAATGAGCAATAGCAACTTATAGGAGAGTTCATTTGTAGCAGCCCCCTGTCACGTGTGTGCTCTTCTACGATTGTCATGCCAACTTGATGACGATAACTTGGAGATTGTTTGGCTTTTTTGAGTCTAGCGAGAAGCTTGCTATCGATACGTTGTCAGGACAAAAGATTGGCTTTCTTAAAGGATGCAGTTTCAATCCATCTCGCGAAGTTGAGTTCTCTTAGCCGAAGAGCTGAAGAGAAATGATGAGAAACAACTAAAAGTCCACTCAAGACAAAAGATTAGAAGATGAAGCTTGAGAAAGTTTATCTAGATTTCAGTAGTTTATCTGTTAGGATTTAGATATAATTCTAAAGTAGAAATTGATTAAATTATTTTTATTTTGATTAGATTAGTTTAATATTTCAATAAGATTTTAGTTTATTAGAAATTGATTTGAGTTTAACCTTTTTTTCCTATGAACGAACTTAGAATTTTATTTGTAAGCATAATTTGATAATAAAATAAATTCACATTTTCTCCCTCTTCCTTCCATTTCTCTCTCTTTTCCTCGTTTTCTTGCTTGTTTTTGTTCATTGTGTCCTTCATCAACTAATCTGCTGGTATATTTAATTTAATTAATTGAAAAACGAGATAAGAAAACCTCTGTTGAAAGCATATCTAATAGAATGTTCTTACAAAACTAACACAGGGAAATGTGTTAGGCATCCAAAAGGTGTAAATATGAATTATTACGCCCTCCTTCCATTTATATTGCTGTATTTATCCTTGTCCACACTCAATTCCCTTTCCCTACCCCAACCAAAAGGAAATATACACTACAATAATAAAGTAAATGCACTGAGAAAACATGACACTCATGTAGACATTTTCACAGGTGCTGGCAAGATTTTTCCAATCCTTGACTGTTGTGCATGTGGCTCATATAGAGTGAAACACAGGTCCTGGATCAAATGGGCCGATGCCGGTGCGGAGCGGAGCGACAGCATCAGTCTTGCGCGGGTTTAATTCACTGTTTGTGTTGTTAGGGACGCTGAATGGGTTGGGGGTGCGGGGACAACGCCCCCGCAGTACAGTATAGGGGTATTTTTCTGTACTGGCCTTAAAGTTTTATATGGGCTCAGATTAGGATTAGTATAAATAATATGTTGTAACCCTATTTTTCATAACTGAATAAAGAAATCTCCACTTCGCTCTCGTGGACGTAGGCACATCGCGGAACCACGTAAAATTCTTGTGTTGATTTTCGTTTTTTCATCTCTTTAATATTGCGCATAAAATCCAACAACTGGTATCAGAGCTAGGTTCAGATGGCGAGTTCTTCGATTGCAAAATTTGATGTGATGAAGTTTGATGGATTTGGGAGCTTCGGATTATGGCAGCGAAGGGTGAAGGATTTGTTGGCGCAGCAAGGGATGATGAAGGCACTATCTGGGAAGAAACCAGAGGGTACGTCAGATGCCGATTGGGAAGAGCTCGAGGCGTGAGCAGTTGGTACAATTCGGCTTTGTTTGGCGGACGAAATCATGTATCATGTCATGGACGTTGAGTCTCCGGCGGAGGTTTGGGAGAAATTGGAGAGTCGTTATATGTCAAAGTCTCTCACGAACAAACTGCATCTAAAGCGGCGGCTGTATGGGCTGAAGATGTTGGAGGGTACGAATCTAATTCAACACACCAATGTGTTCAATCAGATCATCAGCGATCTATTGAGGCCTGAAATCAAGTTTGATGATGAAGACAAGGCAATGATTTTGTTGTGCTCACTGCCTCCTTCGTACGACCATCTGGTGACCACGTTGACGTGGGGTAAAGAGACTCTCGAATTGGAGGAAGTCACATCAGCCCTCTTAGCCTACAACCAGCGAAAACTACGTACTGGTGAAACTTCATAGGGTAAAGGGTTGATCGTAAAGGGCTACCAGGATCGTGGGAGAAGGAAGGACATGGATGTTTCTTATAGAGGGAACACAAGATCAAAATCTAGGAATCAAAATAAGAAAAACGTGAAGTGCTACAAATGCCATCAGATGGGCCACTTTAAGAGAGATTGTCATGGTGTGATAAGGACCTTGGAAAATGTTAGGCATGTACCTGAGTTGAAAAAGAATCTAATTTCTTTAGGCACTTTAGACACAAACGGTTACTCTTATAAGTCAGAGTGTGAGGCTCTAACAGTGAAGAAAGGGGCTATGATTGTGATGAAGGGTCAGAAATTAGTAGGGAATATCTACAAACTACTCGGGGATACAGTTGTAGGTGGAGTTGCTACAGCAGAATCAGAGTCAGATGACACTCTTCTATGGCAAATGCGACTGCGGCATATAGGAGAACGTGGCATGGTTGAGCTTCACAAGAGAAATTTGTTGAAGGGGGTAAAATCATGCAAGTTGAAATTTTGCAAGTTCTGTGTACTTGGAAAACAGTCCAGAGTACAGTTCAAGATGGGAAAGCACAAGACAGAGGGAATTCTTGATTATGTGCACTCAGATGTTTGGGGACTAGTGAGGGAGTTGTCCAAAGGTGGATCTCAGTACTTTATTACTTTCATTGATGACTTCTATAGAAAAGTTTGGATATATTTCATGGAGCACAAGTCTGATGCCTTTGCCAAGTTCAAATTATGGAAAGCAGAAGTAGAGAACCAGGTGGGCAGAAAAATTAAGTATCTGAGGACAGATAACGGTACAGAGTATACAGATTTACAGTTTCTGAGATTTTGTGAGGAGCATGGTATTCAGCGGCACTATACAGTTCGCAAGACACCACAACAGAATGGTGTTGCGAAAAGGATAAACAGAACAATTGCAGAACGGGCAAGATGCTTGAGGCTGAACGCAAGGCTCTCGAAGAGTTTTTGGGCAGAAGCAGTGAACATGGCATGTTATGTCATAAACAGATCACCACGAGCAGCACTAGATGGGAAAGTTGCAGAGGAAGTTTGGACAGGTAATGAAATTGATTATTCTGAATTGAGAGTATTTGGTTGTCTAGCGTATGTGCATGTATTTAGTGATCAGCGATCTAAACTTGATCCGAAATCAAGAAAATGCATTTTTCTGGGCTACGTTAAAGGTGTAAAGGGATACAAGTTTTGGGATCCAAAGGCAAGGAAGATGGTGATAAGTAGGGATGCAGTATTTGATGAAGCATTCATGCTTAAAGTTTCTACAGATAAAGAGAAGCTCAATTCAGACGAGGGCAGAGGTAAAAGTCAAGTGGTGCAAGTAGAGCTAGACAATGTTAACACAGAAATTAATGCTCAGGGAGCAGATAGTTCTTGGTCAGAGGTGGAGCAGTATTATAGTGTTGCCCTAAATAGACCACGTCGCACTACCAAACCACCAGCAAAGTATGGATTTGATGATTCGGTTTCTTATGCACTCATTACCAGCAATAGCAATCCTATAACTTTTCAGGATGCCATTAGTAGTCAGGAGAAAGGTAAATGGATAGAGGTTATGACGGAGAAAATTGAGTCACTGCATAAAAATGATACTTGGGACTTGGTGGAGCTTCCAGAGGGGAAGAAACAGATAGGGTGTAAGTGGGTGTATAGAAAGAAAGAAGCAATGTCAGAAAAGGAAGAAGAAAGATACAAGGCTCGATTAGTAGCAAAGGGATACTCACAGAGGAAGGGAGTAGATTATGATGAAATTTTCTCTCCAGTCGTCAGACACACTTCCATCAGGATTGTTTTGGCAATGGTGGCTAATTTTGATTTGGAGTTAGAGCAGCTAGATGTGAAGACTGCTTTCCTTCATGGTGATTTGGAGGAACAGATTTTCATGGAGCAGCCAGAAGGGTTTTTGGAACCAGGAACAGAGAATCTTGTGTGTAAACTGAAGAAGTCTTTATACGGACTTAAGCAGTCTCCACGGCAATGATACAAGAAGTTCGACTCTCATATGACTCGGATTGGCTACAACCGTTATGAGTATGATTGTTGCGTATACTACAGAGTTCTTGAGAATAACTCATATATTTTCTGGATGTTATATGTGGACGACATGTTAATTGCTGCCAAGAATATAGATGAGGTAGACAAATTGAAATCTTTGTTGAGCAGTAAGTTTGATATGAAAGACTTGGGACCGGCTAAGAAAATTCTTGGCATGGAGATCAACAGAGATAGGAAAGCCAGAAAATTATGGGTGTCTCAGAAAAACCATTTGAAGAAAGTGTTAGAGAGGTTTAGCATGTCAGATACAAAATCAGTTGCCACACCACTTGCAAATCACTTCAGATTGTCTAATAATCAGTGCCCAAAGAGTGAAGAAGATGTTGCAGAGATGTCAAAGGTACCTTATGCCAGCGCAGTTGGATGTTTGGTGTATGCAATGGTGTGTACCAGACCAGATTTAACACATGCAGTCAGCGTGGTTAGTAAGTATATGGCTAATCCTGGTAGAGAGCATTGGAGAGCTGTAAAGTGAATTTTCAGGTACTTGAAAGGTACAATGGAGTGCGGGATCATGTTTGAGAGACAACATGGTGATATTTCAGTTCAAGGATATGTAGATGCAGATTATGCAGGGGACTTGGATGACAGAAGGTCCCATAAAGGTTATGTTTTCACACTCGCAGGTGGGCCCATATGTTGGAGGTCAATGGTGCAATCACTTGTGGCATTATCTACAACTGAAGCAGAATACATGGCGGCAACTGAGGCAGCCAAGGAATTATTGTGGTTGAAAGGGCTTGTCAGGGAACTTGGGATCAAGCAAGATGGAATGAAGCTGTACTGTGATCGTCAGAGCGCCATCTTCCTAGCTAAGAATCAGATTTATCATGCAAGAACCAAGCACATTAATGTGAGATTCCATAAGATAAGAGAGTTGGTTACTTCAGGAGAGTTGTTGTTAGAGAAGGTGCATACCTCAGAGAACGCAGCAGACATGATAACAAAGCCGATCACAATGGATAGGTTCAAGCATTGCTTGAACTTGATTAACATCTCTAGCTGTTAGAGAGGATGTGTCCCAACCCATTGGTCCTAGATGGTGTGGTGTTTTTCCAGGTTATGTTTTTTTCTCCTGAGGGGTGAATATTCGTCAAGGTGGAGATTGTTGTGCATGTGGCTCATATAGAGTGAAACACAGGCCCTGGATCAAATGGGCCGATGCCGGCGTGGAGCGGAGTGGAGTGAGAGGAGCGGAGCTACGGCATCGGCCTTGCGCGGGTTTAATTCACTGTTTGGTTGTTAGGGACGCTGAATGGGTTGGGGGTGCGGGGGCAATGCCCCCGCGGTACGATACAGGGGCATTTTCTGTACGGGCCTTAAAGTTTTATATGGGCCCAGATTAGGGTTAGTATAAATAATATGTTGTAACCCTATTTTTCATAACTGAATAAAGAAATCCCCGCTTCGCTCTCATGGACGTAGGCACATCGCCGAACCACGTAAAATTCTTGTGTTGATTTCCGTTTTTCATCTCTTTAATATTGCGCATAAAATCCAACATTGACCAACATTAAACAGGAAAGAAACCAGGCCAAAAATTCATAGCTCAATCCCTGGTACAATTATGGTCCACTAATGATATTACTGCAATATGAGTAGTGGGCAAGGTTACTGCAGCTGATAAAATGGATAAGCAAATATTACACTTGGAATCATACCTGTGGGTTTTATGGAATTTAGGACTTCAAAACAAGAAATAGCACAGAGAATAAAAAAGATGAACCATTATCTGCATTTCACTAGCATGCTAATTGAATATAAAATCTGACCTTAACACCTGCAAAAATAACTCCTATTCGATGACATGGTGATCTAGAACATCAACATAATCAATAGTTTCCCAACTTCTGAAGTTGTCAAAATTTTCAGTCAGGGGTGCAAGCAAGATAGCTATCAAACAATCCACAAATATCACTATGATTCTATTTTAGTTACATGAATGTCGCTTACCTGAAGAAGCAAAGGCAGAGTTCCCATGAATACAAGACATTAAAAGATTTAAGTGGCACCAAAATGTAAGTAATATTTTTTTTTCTCCCACTTTATGTGGGCTTTGTAAGCGTGTCTAAGTAATTATTAAATGACTAGATGAACTCTTATTTACTCACTTGAAAATAAATGAAAAACCTTCATGGAAGTTGATGTTCTGGATTTTGCTTATAATTTTGTGAAAAGCTTTAGGAACTTGTGTAAACAAAGCAACTTTAATATGGGACGATTATCCCGTTCAATTCATATCCTCTTCCTATTTCAAGGCAATGAACTGTTGGAACAAGAATCTTGATATTGTAATACAAGAGATCTAGCTTCTTTCATTCCTAGAAACTGATCTGGTGATTGAGAGTTTTTTTCTTATTTCCTCCTCTTATTCTTGGTCACAGGCACATGAAGTACAAATTCTTAAGAAGCAAGATTCACGGCAATGAATTCTTCTCAGTCAAAGTCTCATTTCAGTTGTGAAGAGAAGTACAAGAATTTCAAGGTCCCAAAACCGACACACATGAAATTTTTAAGAACATAAATGCCTAGGAACAGCCAAACAGGTGAATTATGCTGTATGATTTCTCAGGGTAATTTTAAAGTTTAACTGAGTTTTTCTTTCCCTTTTATAAGCAATAAAGTTCCAGAAAATTTTCAACTCCGTGAATCATGCATTTCAATTTGATTTTAAGTCATAAAATTAGCCTTAGGAATGATCAGAAATCACACACATGAAGTTATCCATTCTTAAATTGTGGAAGACCATAACAAATATCGTTTTGAACTTTTGATATTATGCAGATGAGATTGATCTAGTCTTTTAATATTAACAATATAACTACGTTGGATCCGTGTAACAAGAATTAAAACCATCCTCTCTTCATAAACAAAAATAAAAAAATAAATCTAACAAAGATAAATTGATGGAATATTCAAGAGATATTATTATATTTAGTTTCCAATTTTGAAATTTATTCTAGAAAACATACTTAATGATTTGATTTCGTTGATTTTATAATAATTTCCTACTTTAATTAGGACTAGTTAAACCCTATATGAAGGGGCCTTTTGCGTTGTAATACAAA
>NW_019230089.1:140209-214678 GCF_002742605.1 Olea europaea var. sylvestris
TTATTTATTTAATTAAGGTCTTAAATTTTTATTTTTTTCAAATTTTTTTATTATATGGGAAGAAGGGGAATTGTGAAAACCAACACCTCATATATGAGAATTTCATACAATTGTACTAAATCCAAATGTATTTTATTTCAAATGAAAGTTTTCAAAAATCTTTCGAATTTTACAAAAGTCTATAAAAATTTTAAAATGAAAATCCATAGAAATCTATGAAAGACTTCTACTAATTTCATACAAATCTACATAAGATCCACGAAGTTCACGGAAATCATCACTTAAAAAAAGTCCATCAAAGTTTTCAAAAATCTCAATTGAATACACTCCATAAGTAATTGTTTTTGGATACAACTTTCCAAAAGTTAAGGCCTTTTGATCCACATTCTTTTAAAAAAGTACGTTCTAAATAGTGATTTGATATTATTTCAACAACAAATTTTTTAATAAAATAATATTACGTGTAAATTTAAAATTTTTATTTATTTTTAACTACATATTTTTCATTAATACACTATTTAAAAATACATTCTTATAAAAATAATATGACTCAAACAAGGGCTAAAAGTGTTTTTGAAAATTAAGATGCTGCTTTGCATATTTTTTGAACAATTTTCTAAATAAATTTTGGACCCATTTGGTAGGAATTTTGAAAAGATAAAAAAAAATGTTTTTGAGACTTAAAAGTTGCTTTTGAATCCATTTGACTAATTTTGTTAAAGTGTTTTTGATAGTTAAAAGAGTTTTTAGAGGATGAAGATTTAATATAGTTTCCTCTAAAAGCACTTCCAAAATGGAAAGTGCTTTTAAATATTAATTTTCAAATAGAAATAGCACTTCCAAAATGAAAAATGTTTTTAAATATTAGTTTTTAAACAAAAATTACGATAACTTCTTCCAAAAGTTACAAGAAGCAAAAGCAAAAACTATATCAAAATGGCCTTTTTCTATCTAATTAAGCCCTTATTTGATGGTCATTATAAAGAGAAATTAGGGTATATTTAATTGTCAATATTTTTCCTAAAAAATGTATTTTTAACATTCAAATTTTTACTTCTGTGTTGTTTGATTGACATTTTTTTCCATAAAAAATATTTTTCCACTTTTGATTACATCCAAATTTAAAAATGTATAAAATGGCATACAAAAATATGCTTTGTCCTTTTTTCAAAAATATCCACATTATTAGGCGGTCAAGGTATCATCCACAAATGCTACAGGGACATTATCATGCGATTGAGAATTCTAGATACATATATCTAGGATCGCACATAACTCAATTTCCATTTAAAGTTAGTACACTTCATAAACCATAGTCTAGAAGCCTTAAAGAATATTCATATTGTACACGCCACAAAATGCATATTCCCGCCTAATTATAATCTTGTTTGTCTTGCAATATTGCTTATCAAAACATTTTAAGAATATAGTTGACAAAAGAGCAGAGTTTTGCATTAGATGTTAAGATATTTATTCGAATGTTGTATTGATTTCAAGAAGCATTTGCTAAAAAGACTAGATATTTGTATATTTACAATCTTGAGACATCTCTTGTTTCTGAAACAAATGTGGTAGTTTGAATTTTATTTACTAATACAATCACAACATCGTGGATTTGAAACATTGTATTTTTTATATTTAATTGTTTATAACTCATTTATTAATGGGTACATATCCCAACAATCTCCCACTTGTTCTAAAGTAAACGAGACATATCTTTAAGTCCCCATTCCTTTATGGTATTGCTCAAAACTATTTGGCAAATAGATCAACTATGTTGTTCACAAATGCAATCATCTCAACTAAAACGTTTCCTCTTTGGACAACTTCTCTGGTCAAGTGAGATTTTCTCTCTATATGTTTTCCTATTTGATGGTTCTTTGGTTTTTTTACATTAGCCACTGCCTTATTGAAATTTGATTGGTTCGTGCATTTCTGGAACAACTTCCAAATCTCTTAAAAAATCGCGAAGCCAGACTACCTCGTTAGTTACTTCACAACCCGCTACATATCCAGCCTCCATAGTTGAGTAAGCAATACAAGTTTGTTTCACACTTCTCCACAAGATGGCTCCACTTTCCAAAGTGAACAATGTTCCGAAAGTTGACTTTCGGCAATATCTATCTAACTGAAAATCAGAATCTATATATTGAATTAGAATCAAATCCCCACCAGAGTATACTAGCATATAGTTTTTTATTCTCCTCAAATATTTGAGTATATATTTGATTGCTAGCTAGTGATCTAATCTTGAGTTTGACTAGTATCGACTAACCACTCCACCACAAAACATATGTCAAGTTTTCTACACAACATTGCATACATTAAACTACCAACTGCTGATGCCTAGGGAATTTTCTCATGTTTACCTCTTCTTGTCTTGTTTTGGAACGCTATTCTTTGGAGAGATGAATTCCATATTGAGAAGGTAAGTTCCTTTCTTGGAGTTCTGCATCACAAACCTGAAAAACACCTTGCCAGTATACAATGCTTGAAACAATGCCAGAAACCTATTCGTATTATCCTTTATGATTTGGATTCCAAGAATATAGTTGGCTTCTCCCAAATCTTTCATTGGAATTGGCTAGCTAACCAGTTCTTTACTTTGGACAAAGACCCTACATCATTCTCAGTGAGTAGAATGTTATCCACGTAAAGAATTAAAAGAGCACCTTATATTTTTCTATATGTTTGTAGATACACAATTCACCAAGATATTGTTCAAAACCATAAGATTTAACTACCTCGTTAAATCTGATGTTCCATAACCATCTAAGCTTAATTTAGTCCATAAATAGATTTTTATAGTCTGCAGACTTTTCGCTCTTGGACATTTTTTCGCGAAACCTTTTGATTGGATTATATGAATGGTCTCCTCAAGATGATCATTGCCATATCTCATAGTCATAATTATTAACAATGGATAAGAGAATCTAAATAAATTTCAACATGGCTATTGGCAAAAAAGTGGCTTCATAGTCTACTCTTTCTCTTTAGGTAAACCCTTTGAAAGTTTCGACTTTTCGATTAGCTCATTTCTTTTTCTTGTAGATCTATTTACAACAATAGACTTTGCATCTTCTAGTAAATCTAAAAGTTTCCACACTAAATTGGAATACACGAATTCCATTTCTAGTTCCATGGCTTCTTGCCATTTATCATAATCACAATCAACATCATCCATCCTTGTATTTTATATCAATGGATCATCATCACTACAACAATGATTGTATCATTTGCTTCACCTTCTTCACGACAGTGAGTGGGTAATCTTATTTTCCTCCCAATGCATCGTGGTGGCGGTGGTGGTGTTTGATCATCACTGGTAGTTTCTTCTCTTTGTCATTCAATTATTTGTGTTGGCATATAGCCGACTCATCAACCAATAACTCTTCTAGAATTACTTTGTTTTAGGGTTTGAAACTTGCCATATAGTTATGCTTGAGAAATATAGCATTTGTGGATTTAGACACTTTGTTATCATGAGCCTTATAAAATAATCATCCTCTTGTTACTTTAAGGTAGCCCACATAAATGCATACCTTCGAACACGGATCTAGCTTCCCACTCATTTCCTTTAGCACATGTGCTAAACACTCCCCCATATATGGATATGTATTAGACTAGGTTGCGACCGTTCCACAATTCTAAGAGAGCCTTTAGGATAGACATGGATGGAACTAAGTTTAGAATGTATACTGCCATTTGTAGCGCATGTCCTTAAAATGAGGTGGGTAAAGAATAACAACTTAACATCAACTCATCATGTCAAGTATGGTGTGATTCCTTCTTTCAATTACACAATTCTGTTGTATTGTTCTTGGTGCAGTGCTATGATATCATTCCATTTTTATTCAAATGATCATTGAATTCATAATCCAAATATTCTCCTCCTCGATCAGATCTAAGAGCTCTAATTGATACTTGATGAGTTGCTTTTTAGTTTCAGTGCGAAATTGTTTGAACTTTTCAAACGTTTCAGATTTTCTTTACATCAAATATGCATATCCATATCTTGAATAATCGTCAATGAATGTAACGAATTATTCATAACCACCCCTTGGTTTGATGTTCAGAGGTCTACATACATTTGTGTGTATGAGTTATAGAGTTCTTTTGCTCTTTCATGTTTTGCTAAAAAAGGTCTTTTGATCATTTTGCCCTCGAGACAGGATTCGCAAACAGGTAGAGTACCAATTGTTAGCTCCTTTAAAGAACCATCCTTTGTTATTCTTTTAAACTTTCAATGTTTATGTGACCAAGTCTTAAATGATACATGTATGTGTCATCTTTATTAGAAATCTTTCTCCTTTTTGGAGTTGGTTGATAAGTGCATTTTTATCCACTTATATAACTCGCAAACATGACTAAATTACAAAAAAAATATTTAAATCGTGGCTTAAATTCATTTAATTCATGTATTGTAGGTTATATTGATGGACATGGTGGAATTCACGAGAAAAAAAATGAGCGAAAAGGACCAAAACAAAGAAAAATGAAAGTTTAGGGACCAAAATGCAAATATTCAAAAGATGAACCAAAGGAGCAATCAAAATTTTGATTGAGCTAAGTACCAATTGGAGGTTAATATTGGATAATGGAACAAGATGGACGAAGAAAGGAGGCCAATAGACAAGAAGATTGGGATTGGGGACTAAAACGGTAGAAAATAAAAATTCAGTCTACCATGCGAGAAGCCATGCAATCGCACGAGGGGGGTCAGGGAACTTCATTATCAGAATTCAGTCTACCATGCGGTCGCATGGGTTTATGCCATGCGGTTGCATGGTGAGAAATTTTAACCCGTTTCAGCAGTTTCCTGTTTATGCCAAAACTCTTTTGTAACTCGATCTTGATGCAATATAAAAGTCTAGACTCGTCAGAAATAAGGTCAGAACACATTAGAAGAGAACAAAACACATCTTGGAGACGAATTTGAGGGAGATTAACTAAGGATTTCACAAAGATTATCAAGATTTCACGCGTATCTATAATTCGGTGATGTTTTATCTTCAAGATGAATTATCTCAACAAGGGAAAGGGCGTGAAATTACCAGTAGAGTTTAATGAAAGAGGGCAATCAATTTGTAAAGGTTCAACTAAGTTATCATCATTTATGGGACCACAACTAGAGAACTTATACCAATTACATAGAAGAATTGGAAAGATATCAGGAAAAAATTTCTTGATGACATATGGGAGCATGTGCAGGTAATATAAACTTTGTGTCTCTTATATAATTTAAATTAAATTAGTATTAATACTGTGTGCTTTGCTGCAGCAAAAGTTTGATGTTGATACTTGTTATAGAAAATATATCATGCAAAAAAATGGGAAAGATTAGTAATCAATGAAAAAGGAAAAACAATTGGCATAACACGAGCTGTTGCTCTCCTCAAGCCCGACAATGTTGTTACAATGGAAGAATGGCAAGCATTTGTCAAAGAGCGCAATTCTCAACCGTATAAGGCAAGCTGTCATTACTTTTTCCTAAATTGCTTACTGCATCTGCTCTATATTCCTAATAAAAATAATTTTTACACATTACTAATTGATGTTGTAGGAAAAAAGTGAAAGATTCACAAAAATAAGAGCAGGTTAAACCTTAATGCATACAACAAGTAGAAAGGACTTTGCTTGTTTAGAAGTTGAAATGGTAAAAATTTGTTAAATTTAAAGTTAAATTTGCTTGACAAATTATAAACGTTTACATTATTACATATATGAAATAAGTGAAATGCAACGTGCCGAAAGTGAAGACCCAGATTCCATAACGAGAGATGATGTTTATATTCAATGGCATAGGCGAAAAAATGGTGAACCTATTAATGAATCAACTGGGGAAACAATGGTAACAATATTGCTTTTCGTGATTTTTGGTCATTCAAAGCTTAAAGATGATGGTGTTGCTAGAGTACTTGGTCTTGAACGTCGAGTAAGGGTAAGAGGTCTTGGTTTCGGTGAGACTCCTTCAAAGTTGAGTGCTTTGGTGCACAATCATAACTTGCAAATTCAAGTCCAAGAGTTAAGAGATGAAATTAAAGAATTAAAAGCTTTTGTTTCAAATAAAGAGTAAGAGTGTTGAACAAGAAGATAATGTAAGTGAAAAATAAAATTATTGAACGTTAATCTAAATTTCATATGATTTTTATATTCAAAATAATAAATTGTACAATTGGATATGAATTTTACAGCCTAGAGACGGAAGCTTGAATAGTTCAAATAGCCTTCAAAATAGGAAATGCAAATTGTTATCTTGGTTTGGGAAAGCTGATGTTGTTGCAAAAGGTGAAATCGCATCAACAAATACAAGTAATTTGGTGCATCATGTACCACTTGATAATGAATGTTGGAGAGTTTAGGTTAATGAAGTGATTGATAATATCAGCTTATATCGTCCTACACGTGAGCTTTTTCTTCTTGAAGATGCATTAGGAAGTACAATAGCATGACCAATTAGGTACATTGAAGTGGATTCGCTATAATCACAATGAAGGTATGCTTAACTTCTTTTCTATTTTAATTTCACAATTCATTAGGCAAATATGTTACAATTCAAGTCCTCCTAGCATTCTTGCTTCTGTGGCTCTAACACTTTTAACTGGCCATTGAGCGTAACTTGATCACCGACATTTGATGAAATTTCAGGTACAGGTAGATTACAAATGAGCATTGCTGAAGTCTCACCCAGATCGAGCTCCGCACTCATGTATATGGAAAGCATTCTTTTGTTTGTAAAATAACTTATTAGTGTTGGTTGAACTTATATCTGTTGGTTGCGAAGCAATTAGTTATGAATCAGGCTTGTCATTTGTTGAACTTATGTCTATTGGTTGAGAAAATGAAAAAAAGTTGTTACATTTTATTTATATATGATAAATGTTAGTGTTAATTTTTTCATCTCTAAGCTTAGAATAACTAATTAGTTTAATGTAGTTTATCATACTAGCTTGTACTCAAAGAGTTGGAATTGGATTTGTGTAATTATTGTAGGTGCTAGTAATCAAATAAACAAAAGGATTTTTAAAAATTAAATTAGCTTTTATGGCGTGCAATGGCACGCCGTAAAAGCTAACCGAGTCATTTTCTAAGGCATGCGATGGTACACCGTTAAAGGTAAAACAAGAGCAATTACTGCATGCCAGCGCATGCCATAAATAACGGGATTATTAAAGGCGTGCAATTGCATGCCGCTAAAAGGTACCTTATACATCTTTTACGGCGTACAAGTTGCACACCGTAAAAAGTGAATTCTGTTGTAGTCAATAAATGGGGAGATTTGAATAGCTATTTCATTTTTGACAAGTTGGGGGGACAAACTTGTACTTTTTACATTTAATTCCACCAAAGTAATGTGTCAAAAGGCTCATTGCTTAAATCTTCAAACCAACCATTTAAATAATCCACCAAATTATTGCAGCAATTAATAGTAAAATCTAAAAATAAATTAAAATGTAAATAAATAATTGAGTAACTTGATGAGAAATCTGTCCGATAAAACAATACAACATGATCAGAGCAATCACAGTCGTTACGAACCAATGACAGAGTTGAGTCCTCGAACCATGCGTGCATTACTCGGAGAACTCAGACAAGATGTCGTTGAATAGGTAAATCTATGAAATATTCATAATATGGAAAGATTTACCCAGAATGGGAATGCACATTATGACAACATGGCCAAACAACTGAATACTTTGAACGAAATAATGAATAAGTTAGTAGGCCAAATTTGTCAGCCAGTTGTGCCTCTTGCAAACCACTCTCAAACTAGGACAATTGTGGGACATAATCCCCCAGTACTAAGTTTAAATTGAGGGGTAGAACCACATAGTCCTAAGTTCAAATCAGGGGGTAGAACCACATTTTGATCCCTCTACTTCAAACCAGGGGGGTGGTGTAATACCAAATCAGAAAAGTGGCATTGGTACATTTAACTTGGGGGATAACCTAAATGTAAGAGATAATGTCTTAAATAATGGGCAGAATACCCCACATGTTAATGATGGAATAAATGTTCAGGCTAATGGTAACAATGGCCCAAATCATGGTAACTTTGTTGCCAATCAAGGACCAAACATCAGGCCTCAAGCAAATCAACCGGTCAACCAACCTGTAGGAATTCCATATGACCCCAACGCCATGTTGAGTAATCAGATTATGAAAATCGTACAGGACCAGATGACTTTTGGAGTACGTCCTGTCATTAGGCCGATTTACACAAAGCCATATCCTGATTGGGTAGACCAAGCATATCCATGACCTAGAGGGTACAAAGTGGCAGAATTCTCATTGTTTATCGGTTTAGGAGAGGTGTCTACTCTAGAACACATAGGGCGATTCACACTGCAAAGTGGTGACGTAACTGATTACCATAAAATGAGACTGTTCCCTAATTCATTAACAGGAGTAGCCTTCTCCTAGTTCATCAATTTGCCAGCAAACTCTGTTCAAACATGGCAACAATTGGAGCAATTGTTCCACGCTCAGTTTTATAAGACTGAGTCTGAAGTTACTTTGGTCGATTTGACGAATTTACGTCAAATGCCAAACGATGGGCAGAAGGTTTCTTTCAAAGGTTTAAGACAGCAAGAAGTAAATGTTTCGTACCTTTGCCCGAAAAGGAGTTTATCAAAATCGCTCAGAGTTGTCTAAGCTTTGATTTGAAGAAGAAGTTCCAAGACAAGGAATTTTCTGATCTTTTCTAATTGAGCGCGAACGTGATTAGGTATGAACGATTAATAAGAGAAGAAGAACAAATGAAAAATTCTAGCAAGGGGACTTATTATAGAGACCCAAATTTTGATGTTCATACCATTAATGACGAGTATTACGATCAAATCGAAATGTGTTTGGCCGATTTAGTTAAAGGAGACACGTATACTTGTCCTATAATGGCTAAGCCTAGACCGCTGGGCAAGAATGAGCCTATAAAAGATGAAAACATAAAGGCTAGGACGTTATCGTTCGATGTAACCAAAGTTGACCTTATATTTTATAAATTATATAAGGATAAGCAGATAAAGCTGAGCGATAAGCATAAATTGTCAAACCCTGAACAAATTAATGGTAAAAAATATTGTAAGTGACATAATGCATGGTCACATTTGACTAACAACTGTTTAGTTTTTCGTCATGTGTTACAGGATACCATTGAAAAAGGACGAATTACATTCGAGGATAAGAGGAAGATGACAGTGGATGAAAATCCTTTTCCACAGCCACTTGAAGTGAACATGGTGACGTCTAGTTTCAAAAATAAGTTGCCAAAATTCAAGTTGGTTATAGGTGATGGAGAAGAAGACCCTGGACCACATCCCAGTGTCTTTGAACGTATCAAAGGGAAGGAGCCCAAAAAGGACGAAGACGTCCTATGTGCAAGATGCAAAAAAGAAGTGAGTGCAAATGCAAAGAAATCAGGGATATGGCAGCATCACCATCGCCCTAATTTTTTCCCAAACGCTTAGCCTGGTAGAGGGCGGGGGTACATCGTTTTATAAGGGACCGCCTTTTGAGAGGTAGTTCAGGCCAGTAAGTAATGGGAGAACATTCAGACCGCAACTTCGCCAACCAAATGTATGGCATTCGTTTCAGTATAAGGCTAGAAGGGCGATACCTTTTAACGAGATGACTAGAGCCCAACAAAGGTGTTTTCAACAAAACTACGGCCGAATGATGAGGCAACAACAGGGAATGCTGCGTCCTAAGGCACCTAGACTACTCGAGGCAGCCAATCAAAATGTTCTCAAAGACAGTGAAGAGGCTGGTACAGGCGAACCTATGGAAGAATTACCAGAGACTTCTTCTGGGAGGTCGAAGTTTGAGCGAGACAGAAGGGATGGAGAAGATCCAGATCAGCCCCTGACTATTCAGTTTGGTACGTTACCTCCTGTTGTGGCTAATAACTATTTACTAGCCAATGAGTGCAAGAATAAAGAGAAGGGAGAAGAAGAAAATGAGGATAATGAAGAGGAAGCATGCATGATGGAATATGAAGAAGGCCAAACTTCTAGAGAGGCCTACAATGGTGAAGAAGATGATGGTATGACAGACATCGAAAAGGAAATCGATCTGCAAGCAAAAAGAAGAAGAAGAGGAGTATCGTACAATACTCTATTGAAACAACTACATCGAGAGGGAGTTCGTGAAGTAGACTTATTGGGAGAACCATCTGAGCGTTCTTTCGATTATTACGTGCTGTATGGGACGCCCAAAAGGAAGAAGAGAGTGTCTCGCTCTGAAAAGTATGGATCACCTCCAAGAATAATGCCTCCTCCCACAAGTTGGGTAACTGAAGAAGAAGTATTAGAAAATAGTAAAAAGGAAATTCGGGAGACAGAGGTTCAGTGTGATATGCTGCACTTTGACTTATCACAAAAGGGTAACTCGACAAAGGACAAGCAGGAAGTGGAAATAGATGCTGTCGAAAAGGTTATTTTTAAGCAGCTAGCCATGAAGTTAACTAAATACTTGAGGCTGTTGTACGTTAAAACTCTAGTTAACGGCATATTTGTGCCAAAAGTGCTTGTCGACAATGGAGCAGCTATAAACACCATTCCATTTAGGATGATAAGGAAAATTGCAAAAATAGAAAATGATATGATCCCAACAGAAGTCGTCCTTACTAGTTTCAATGGAGGAACAACTTCAGCTAAAGGGGTTATGCCATTGGACATAACTATAGGGACAACTACTAGGACCACAGTCTTCTTTGTAATAGATGGTCCTACTAGTTACAATGTGTTATTAGGAAGGGATTGGATACACGAAAGTCGTTGTATACCCTCATCGCTCCATCAATGCCTGGTTTTTTGGAATAACAAAGGTGAAACAGAAGTGGTGCAGGCCGATCATAGACCTTTTGTGACAGAAGCAAACTCAGTAGAAAAGTTCATGTACGAAGGGAATTATGGACTTGTTAGAGTAGTCCAAGATGGAGAAGAAACTCAGATTGTTGTGCAGAGTGAAGAGCCGTTTTCGGTGGATACACTCACTGAAATGTTCAGTCAGATGAGGCCAAATATAGTGGCCCTAAAGGAGCCAGTAATTGACAAAAGAATAATCAAGGAGTTTTAAATGAGTTGTAAGCAACAAAGGCAAATGACTGATATTCAGGCCTTCAAAGCCAAATTAATAGCTTTCAATATAGAATGTAAGTACAAGATGAAAGAAGAAGCATCCTTGAAAGCATTAAGAGACAAATTGGCAGTGTTCGAGTTGGAACAATATTGGCCGAGAAGTCAACAAGGTGGATTGTTTAGAAGAAGAAGTGCCTACAAGGGAATTGGACGACAAAGTGATAAGGATCGCCAAGCCTGGATATGCTCAAGCACAAAACCCCCTGATTAAAGTGAATATTGGCAATGAAGGAGAAGATCGCCCAACATTCATCAGTCAAATGCTCGATCAAGAGGTTAGTGATAAATTAATCGCTTTATTGAAGGAGTACAAAGATTGTTTTGCTTGGGAATATGAACATATGCCTGGTTTAGATAGAGATTTGGTGGAACATAGATTACCAACCAAGCCTAATTTTAAACCTCATAGGCAACCTCCTAGGCGTTTCACTCCTAATGTACTCCCTGAAATTAAGGAAGAGATAGAGCGATTATTAAAAGTAGGCTTTATTAGAACGGCCAGATATGTTGAATGGTTATCCAATATCGTGTCGGTGTTAAAAAAGAATGGTAAACTAAGGGTGTGCATAGACTTTAGGAATCTAAACATAGCCACACCTAAAGATGAATATCCAATGCCCACGGTAGATTCTTTAGTAGACTCGACTGTCGGACATGTAATGTATTCTTTCATAGATGGGTATTCATGATACAATCAAATTTATATAGTTGAGGAAGATATATAAAAAACTGCTTTTAGATGCCCTGGGTCTCTAGGATATTTTGAATGGGTAGTTATGCCTTTCGGTCTAACAAATGCAGGAGCAACTTATCAAAGGGCAATGAATTTGATTTTTCATGATATGATAGGCAAGTTTGTTGAAGTGTATGCAGATGATATAGTGGTCAAATCCATTAAAGAAGAGGACCATTTTCAACAATTAAGATGTTCATTTGAGCGAATGAAGCAGTATAAACTAAAGTTGAATCCCTTGAAATGTACATTTGGTGTTAATGCAGGGAATTTTCTTGGTTTCTTAGTACACAAAAGAGGGATTGAACTTGATAAAAATAAAGCGAAGGCCATTCTAGAGGCCAAACCACCTAACAACAAAAAAGAATTGCAAAGGTTTCTAGGCCAAGTAAACTTTTTAAGACACTTTATTTCTAACTGTGCAGGGCGAACTAAAGTTTTTTCGCCGCATTTAATGTTGAAAAATCAGGGCGAATTCGTCTGGAAAGAAGAGCATCAAAAGGCTTTTGAAAGCCCAAAGACATATTTATCAAATCCACCAGTGTTGGTGTCACCAATCCAAGGACGGCCAATGAAAGTGTATGTATCGATTAAAAAGAATCAATATCTAGAATGGTCGCGCAGGAAGACAATTTGGTGAAGAAAGGGCGATTTACTACTTGAGTAGACGGTTAACAAAATGTGAATATAATTATTCTACCATTGAAAAATTATGTCTTGCATTGTATTTTACATGTACAAAATTAAGGCCTTATTTACGGTCCGTAACCATTTATTTAATTTTTAAAGTAAATTTGGTTAAGTATATGTTCTCTCATCCTATTTTTCATCAAAGGGTAGGCCTTTGGACATTAGCTTTATTAGAATTCGAAGTACAATACATGCCCTAAAAGGCAGTCAAAAATAGGCTTTGGCTAACTTTCTGGCCGACCATCCATGCCTTGATATGCCTGAATAAATTGAGTTAGAGATCAATTTATTCGAATTAAAACCTTGGATTTTATATTTCGATGGATCGAAAACCTCTAAAGGTGCAAGAGTAGGAGTAACATTGATAAATCATTTAGGGATTTGTTACAAGTTCGCATTCGCTTTGGACAGGATGTGTACCAACAATCAGGCCGAATACGAAACCTTAATCGTGGGCCTAGAATTAATGATAGATATGGGGGTAAAGAATGTGATCGTTAGAGGCGATTCTCAATTGGTAATTCACCAATTGATTGGTGATTTTAAATGTCAAAGTGATTCCATTATAAGTCAGTATGAAATCGCCCAAGAGTTGTTGAAAGAATTCGACCAAATAGAGTTTCAATGTGTTAATAGGATATATAATGACGTAGCAAACGAATTGGCCCAAAAGGCCTTAGGGTACTCAAAGATTTTAAATTGGAAGTCTACTTATGAGTATGGAACAATATTGCCCGTGGTCCAAAGAAGGGCGAGAACGATTAAAATTCATTGCATACAAGATGGAGATGCAATAAATTAGAGGGCAGAGATTAAAAGGTTCCTTAAAGAACCTAATATAGGAAATAGTAAAAAAAATGAAGTTGCGTTTGATAAACTATACACTAATAGATGAAGAGTTGTTTAAGAAACGCTCTGATGATATATTGCTAAAATGTGTAAGTTTGCAAGAAGCCAAGACGATCATTGCTAAAGTGCACGAAGAGATATGTGGAGCTCATCAAACTGGCCAAAGGATGAGATGGTTAATTATTAAGAATGAATATTTTTGGCCAAAGATGGGAGAATCATGAGTTCAGTATGCAAAGAGTTGTCTAGCATGCCAAAAGCATGGTCCAATACAAAGGGCGCCAGTACGAGAGATGACACCTATTATCAAACTTTGGCCGTTTAAGGGTTGTACGATAGACCTGATAGGGAAGATTTATCCCCCATTGTCCAAGCAACATACCTTTGTTATAGTTGCAATTGATTATTTCACTAAATGGGTAGAAGCGGTGCCTTTAAAGGAGATCACCCAAAAGAATGTCATAAAATTTATCCGCGATCACATTATTTATAGATTTGGAATTCCACAGACTTTGATGGTAGATCACAGAACATCTTTAAATGGGGATCAAGTGAATAAATTCTTGAGCGAGTTTGGAGTTAAATTAGTGAACTCCACACCATATTACGCTCAATCCAACGGACAAGCAGAATCTTCTAATAAGATTCTAAAAAATATTATAAGGAAAATGATAGATGAAAATGCCAGAAATTGGCACGAATGTCTAAGCAAGGCCTTATGGGCTTATAGGACGTCGCCTCGGTCAAGTACGAAAATTACTCCTTTCCAACTTACTTATGGACAGGAGGCCATTTTGCCTATGAAAATTAACGTGCAATCGATTAGAGTATGTTTGCAACATAAGTTAAGTGGTGATGAGTATATTAAATCCCTAGTTCAAAATTTATTGGAGTTGGACGAATTAAAGTTGGACGTCCTATATAGATTGCAAGTTCAAAAATGAAGAATGGCTAAATTTTATAATAAAAAAGTTATAGCCAAGTCGTTCAGCCTGGGCGAATTGGTTTGAAAAACAATATTCCCTTTGAATAGCAAAAATCCAAAGTATGGCAAGTGGTCGCCCAATTGGGAAGGACCATATAAAGTAAATAATGTGTTGCCTAATGGAGCCTATCATTTGGAAGATTTAGACGGCACCAAGCACATGAGATTCATTAATGGCAAATATTTAAAAAAATATGTTCCTTCCTTATGGGAAAGTGAACAAATAAAAGTGTAATCAAATCGCGTTGAACGATCGTAGATTAAAAAGGGTCAGAGCGAAATACGTTCAAATAAATTCCTTTATTATCAAACGTTCATTACAAAGTCGCAAAATACAAAATACTAAATGCTTTATAAGTTACAATTAAGAGCAAACTAATCTCCCAATCAATCGTCGAGTAAGAGGGTGAACTAGCCTTAATTGTCATTCTGATCGCACTGCTGCAAAGGCAAGCAAAGAGGTTGAAAAGCACTCTCAGCAAGCAGAAAGGAAGAAGAATCACCCTCACATCGCCTTCCTAAATGCATCGCTGCAATAACAGGCAAGGAAGCTGAGAAGCACTCTCAGTAAGCAAGGTGGCTTGCAGGCGTCCTAAAAAATTGTCTTCCATCATTGAACTCTTTGTAAGGAACATGGAGACGATGGGAAGAACTTTGCTGGCCAAAAAATATTTTCTATATCTCCCATACCAAAGGTGACATCAAGAAAGATGACAAAATGGGTGGATCAAATAATCCATTTTCTTGGAAGACGAAGGTTTTGGATCGATTGTCAAAATGCCAAATAATGGCAGCAATTTGGTTTTGAAGAAGAAAATGGAAATGAAAATGACGAGTGTGGAATATAAGTGCATTTATAGAGGCGTGAAGGTGAAGAGACAGAATATGAACAACCACATTCGTGCCTAATAACTAGAATGAAATGGCCCAAAGTCTTGGGAAAAGAGACAGAAATACTAAGAGAAAATGTGTGTGAATCTTAGCATAAAGCAGTTAAATGTTTGGGGGGTTGACGATTAAAGACAACGTCAGTAAATACATAAGAAGACAAATTAATCGTTCATTAATGATAATGGCTGCTGGTATGTTCAAAATTACCAATGGACATTAGTTCGAGGTTACAAAGGGAAAGTTAATGCGAAGTTACAAAAAGAAAAGTTAAGATATTAAATGTCTTAATTACAATTCGCCCCAAACTGAACGAATTCTTTCCCTAAGTCTCCCCCAATCCTCGCTCTGCTGAGAAGAAGTGACATTCAATTCAGCCACAAAATCATCATCAACCTCCAGCTTCTTGTATTGCTCGACCAAAGACTTGGTTCGCTCAATTCCTTGGGAGGCATTACATTTTTTAGCAGCCATTCTCGCCTTGCAGTGGTCCATCCTTGCTTGAAGCTCCTTCATTTGCGCAGCCAAACTGGTCATCAAAGAGTCTTCAATCATAACTTCAGAAGAGATTTCTTTCAATTCGCCCTCAGCTTTGTTGATCTCCAGAAGCAAAGACTCTCTTTCAGATACAGCGCGAAGCTATTGAGTACTTTTGGCCTTCAGTTCAACATTTTTGGCCAGCAAGGAGAGAATCTCAGAATGGACAACTTTCAACGTCGCTTTAAAATCAGCAGAAAGATTGAGCAACGGAAGTGTCAGTGCTTGCGCCAACTTCGCACTCAAATGCTCAAGCTTATCCTTATGTTTGGCAGCATTAGCTTGACCGATGTCCATATCCATAAAAAACACATACTCAAAATATCGACTGCTTGAGAAACTTCATATCTTTCTCTGAAGAAGCAAAAGGACGACTGGTTGAAGTAGGGCGAGACGTCTTGACTTGCCCCCAGGAAGTGAATAAGTCCTGGATGGAACGCACAATCTTATCAGCATCCTGCAAAGAAAATTACCAACATTGAAGGTTTTCACTATAATAAACAAAGTGGAAGTAAAAGTGACGATTATCTCATCAGCAATCTTGGGAGGTGGCATATCCCTAGTTAAGTCTACCACCTGTGGCTCCACCACTTGTGAGGACTTCTCCTTGTCTAGGCAAGAAGACTTTGCCACAACGGGCAAACCCATGGGAGCATCTGTAGAACTCAAAAAGCAACAAATCAAAAATCAATAGCAGAAGTAAAGGTAAAACATCAAAAAATGTATTAACTTCTGGTTCGACGTTTTGGGGGTTGACGCCCTGGGAAGAAGGTGGCTCATCCATTAGTTGTGATGAGGATTTCGGGACTGAAGGTTTCTCTTTAAGCGTAGTCCCTTCATCAGTTGGTTTGGATGAAGCAGCCTCAGCAGAGAGTGATGGAGCAGGAGCTGCCAACACCAAAGCCTTCAAAGGAGAGGCTGAGCTTTTCTGAGAAATCCGAATAAACCATCAGCACATAGAAAAGTTTCAAGTATAGAAATGTATGCTTGTGAGTAAACTAATTTAATTACCTTTCTCCTGACAATGAGAGGAGTGTCATCATCATCATCCTCCAAAATGGGAGATGCTGAGGGTGGCCGTTTGCGGCTTGGGGCAATCTTAGCTGCAGTGGGCTTGGTAGGAAGAGAAGTAGATGGAGGAACAGACTGTTTAGCACGAGCAGAAAAGGTAGGACTCCTAATGGACACAGGGGTGACCAAAACAGGAGAAGTGGAAAAAATGTTTGGCTGATCCAGTGAATGGAAATCGCGATTGGCATCAGTTGCAAACAATCTACGCTGCACTGATAGCCAGAGTTGTTTAAAAAGGGGATGGATGGCATGGCTAGGATTGAAGGGGGCTAATGAAAAGTTACTCGTCAAAAGAATATTGCGAGCATTTATAGCTTCTGCCTCTGCCTTATTAATGGTGTGGAAGCGATCTATCAAATTTCTTGAATAACAAGGAGGAACAGGCTAAGTTTGGCCAAAACCAAGTTGACGAGCAAAAAATTGGGGAGCATATATTTCAACCCCAGCTTTGACATTGGTTCCAGTCAAAATATCATGGAACAACTCCCTCCCGGTCAAAAACTGAACCTAAACGAGCAGAGAGGTGCTCACACTGTCCAGGGTGGATGTGGGTTGCACATAATCTGGAGTTAAAAAGGGAGGAAAAGGAAAGAAAGAAGGAATTGAATTCAAAGTATAAAAGAATGAAAAGATGTCCCTTCTGGACATATTTATAGGGCTTAGTGGGTCAATAGCTAGAACATAGCAGCTAGCAGAATGAAGGGAAAAGGATAGAGCACCAATTGATGGAAAATAGGCTCTCAACCACATTTGAGTGAACCAAAGAGGCCCATTGCCAGTGGGAGATGCGCCATTCTTCAATTGGAATTGGAGAGAAGCCATGCCTCTATAGAGGGCGGCCAAAAAGAAAGAACACAAATTCAGAAGCCTACCACGCGTTAATTCGTGCGCTATGGGTAAATAGCTCATAGAAGGCTTCATGCTTGGCACACACAGAACATATTTACAAAGCCAAATCTGAAGAAAGGCCACACACTCAGCATGGGAAGGCTCAGCGTTCGAGTGATTATAACAGCTTTACAGGCTTGAATAGGACTCGGTGAGTTTTCTGTCAAATTTTGGGGCGACACCAAAAATCAAAATACTAGGAAAAATGGTATCACCCAAAGGTGGTAGATTTACTAAGGCCCCAACATCCCTTAAAGTAATGGACATGGGACCAAGAGGGAAAACAAAAGTATTATACTCAGAGGACCAAAAACTTAAAGCAATAGGGAAAAGCGCTGGATCAAAAGTAGGGGGTTGAAGAGAGATTTCTAACAAATCAGAAATTCCAGCACTATCAAAAATTGTCTTGGTAGGACCATGGTCCACAAAGCGAGCATGCCATCTACGGAAAACAACATCAGATTTAGGTCAAGTACGAATACCTCTTTCGCGAAGCGGCCTCAGCGGCAAAGAGTTTAGAAATGGAGGGCCTTGAATACAAGGGAACAGTTGGCCCACCGTCACTTGTTCGACGGCTTCGGCGTTGTTGAATGAAGGACCTAGATAGAACTCATTGAGTTCGGCATTGGCTGGTGCAAGGAAGTTCGAAGTTATATATGGCCGAATGAGGAGTTTCTGGAAGTCTTCGAAATTGAAAGAGTCACCAGATTGGGATTGTGAAACAGCCATTAGGAACGAAATAAAGTTTTGTTGAAGTTTGCTTGAGAAAGGTAGCGGAGAAGCAAGAAGATGAACAGTAATATTGCGAGAAAGAAGCACGAAACAATGAGGCGTGATTTAGTAGTGCGATGAAATGGCGTGTATTTGGGGGTTATAAGGGTTTGCAACGTCGCGCCTTTTCAAGCTATGAAAGAAAATAATGATTGAAATTCTTGGGAATTTCAAATGTTGCTGGGAAACACAAAGTGAATATGGCAAAAATTAATAATTGGTATTAATTCTGCCATATTGGGGGGTAATTGTTAACACGCTAAAAGTGCAACCCAAATCGAATAGCCCGAAGAATAAAGCCCAACTGGGTAATTCAGGATAAAGACCCAAATAGGGTTATTAATGAATGTAGTGGAAGCCCACGAACGCGGTAACACCATCGCCCAAACTTGCAAGACGCCCAAGATCTGAGCGAATGAAGTACCTTGCAGTCTCCCAGAGTTATGACCATGTTCTCGCCCAAACCTTCGAATCGCTCAAGATCTTAGCAAACATAAGATGTTATGGTTATCCAAAAGTGCAGTTATTGAAACAGTTATTGAGTAATATTATCACGTTCCACGATTCAAGGATGTTTAGTTGGAGACGGTTGAACGACAAAGAGTAGTGGCAGCATTTAGAGACGGCAGTTCCACGATAAGTTGGCCACCATGAAAAAAGTGGGCAATTATAAAGCAATTAAGCGGTTTCTAAGCGGTTGATCACGAAGAGATCATCAATGGAATATAAAAGGAAGAAAAGACATAGAGCAAAGGACCCGAATCAAACACTCTCAAACAGAGAATATGTAATTTCAATTCCTTAGTTTAGACTTAAAATATTTCTTTTCAGTATTCATGTGATTGCGCCCCTTGGAGACATTCTGTTTAAATTCCAATTGTAAAGTTATCGCCAATAAAACACCTCTTTTTGGGACTTTGTCTCAAGAGATTTGTTCCTTACACAATCGTCTGATTTCTTTTTAATTGTTAGCGACTACCCGCGCGAAACAGAATCCATAACGTCTTTTGCAGTTTCAAAGGCCTAGCAGCGGGCTTTGTTGTTTGCTACAACACAACGGTCGTATTCTCCAAATACAATCTATGAGGTATTCCTTAGAGGCACTAGAGAACAATCCTCCTTTAGGACGAATTGGTAGTTCTTATTTATGAGGAATATATTCATGTTGCTTTTCCATTTGACAAAATTTTCTCCAATCATAATATCGAATGCAAAAAGTTAAAAATTGTAACATTTTTCTGAAATTGAGGAACTTAATTCAATGAATAACTTGCATAAATATCATTCATCATTTAAGGTAAAATAAATATGATGCACATGACATGTATAGAAAACATGTTTATTGAAAAGCCTAAGGAATTTTTAATCATCATAATTAAAGTGAGACATTCTCAATTGTTATGCATTTCCCAATATTTCTAATATTTATTAATTTCCTTCGGTTTTGGTCAAGAATATAATTAACACTATAATTACACCTTTATAACTTTAACCCAACGTTTTAAATTTTTAGGCTTAACTTAGAAATTGTCGCCATAGGGTAGGTCAATCCTAAAATACATCGTACTAATCCTATCTCAAGAAAGACAACCTTGGTATTGCAATTAATAGTCTCCTTCCTTAGTGAGGACGAAATTAAAGCATCTCGAGGCACCCAATAACTCATGGTGTTGTTCAAACGGTGGAGATATATGGCCTATACTATCATATTACCCTCTCACTCATTAAAAAATAAAAATATATTTTTAAAATCCTATGTTTATATAATCTAAGTTGTGTAGAATCAATTTCACCATTTCGACATTTAATGGATAACCTAGGAAAACTCATCAAATAAGCCTCGCAGTCAGAATATTCATTTCCCAAGTATATTAGAGGGGTCACAACAATCCCACTTAAAACCCAATTTCCTTGGACAGAACTTCTCCATATAAAGTTTAGTTTAGTTCATTGATCCTTCCAAATTATGAATAACTAAGAATATATTCTTAACTATTTAAATTTCTACAAACCCCATCTTAGGTGTTGAGTGGTGCCCCCTCCTCCCTAATACCTAATATATAATACCGTCAGTATAGGCCTCTATCAACTAATTCAAGCTCTAAATAAAGAGAGGTGGGATAGGAATTTTAAGTCTAATTTAGAAATATTAGGTTTTAATAAAATTAACTCTTAATTTTATAATGCCCAATATTTTAACTTAGATTCAATTAATAAATCTAATTTCGTTAAATTCAATATTATGTGTATAAATTAATTAATTAAAATATTTTTAAAAAAACAAATAATATGCATGTAATGCATAACATGTTATATGTGTAGGCATAATAATAATCTATATAGCATGTTATATGCATGTGGAGATTATCAACATAATAAAAACATACATTGGACATGAGTGAAATATGAAAAACTTGGCCGAGTTCCATGGACCTAAAATTACATCCCATAAAATAAACTTGTTATATGTATATAAAGATTTACATAATGGATTACTTAATTTCAGATGACACTCTATCATTTATCAGTTTAAAATACAATTAACTTTTTCATCCAATCTTTTCCTATCACATCATATTATGTAATCCATTATGTATATTTTTTATTCACAAATAGAAAAATCCAAAATAAAATACAAAAGACTTAAAGGGTCTTCATAAATTTTGCATTGTAAAATAAACAATTATTTAATTTCTCAAATCTAGGACTGGCCCTGGCCAAGGCAAACCAGGCCAGTGTCTAGGGCCGAAAACCAGCCCCAATACCCACCAATTCCATTAAAAAAACTCGTTGTTTCCCTTTAGGGTCAGAGGAATTTGAGAAGATAGTAGAAGAACTAAGATTGATTTTTATTGAACTTAAATAACCAATTCAGGTCAGTTGCCATTGGAGGATGAAAGATTCTCGCTGATTGGGGAAGCCCAAGAAGGATGAAAAGAACCCCTTTAAAAATATGAAAGGAACTTCCTAATTGAAATCTTGTGAAGGTAACTTCAAAATTTTACCAATCAATCAACTATAACTAAATAATAGTTCCAATCTTTCACTACCTACTGGTTCTTTTTGACCGAGTTAAACAAAATGCAGGGTAGGAATAAATTTATTTTAAGCATATCTTAATATTTCATTTGCTGAATGAGATTTTTTTTTCCTTTTTTTTTAATATTCTCATGTGCTGAAAATTTGTTAGTGACCAATTTTCTTCTTGTTTCCATGCTTTAGAGAAACAGATAATTTCTCCTAAAGAAGAAAAAAAGATGGATGTCTTTGTAAAAGGATTTGTGTTTATTGCAAAGTCCAATCCGATAGAAGTAACAAAGCAGTTGTCAAAAAGATTTGTGTCTTGCAAGAATTCATATATTTCTACTGTAATATGTTAATTTTCAGACAGGTTAGCAATTTCAATGGTTATACTCAATCTCACACAATCTGTAGATCAACAACATTTTTTGTTCTTTTTTTTCCCCCTAGATTTGGATTTGTCTATAGAACTGGATTTATAGTATGATTTTTTCTATTTAAGCATTGCCACATTTGAAAAAATATATATGTTTAAAGGCCTCATAATATTAATCATCTAGGGCCTTATAATTCTCTTGACCGACCATGCTCAAATCAAAACTATATTAATTGCCTAACTCAATGGTAAAGCACAAGGCTCTCAGCATTGGGGTCATCGATTCAAAATCGACTTTGAGCAATTTTTAATTTCCAGCCATATTTATCGCCAACCAATCAAAGTCGCCACAAACCAACCATCGATGAAAACCACCGATTTTTTTTGCTTTTTTTTTTTGGGAACATTTTCATAATTATTTAAAATTAATTAAAAAAAGAAAATTACATCGAAAACCCAGATTACTACGAATTGAAAACTACAATCTGATCCATTGAATCATATAAATAACGATCAATCCCTTCACCAAACAATTCATCAAATGAATATAAACATATTCAATTATTATCACATAATCTATAATTAAATTAATATGAATCGTATATCTACTTTCCTATAAAGGAATGGATTTCTTCTTATATATTAATATTCTCAACTATTTATCTCATTGTGTTTTTAAAGTACCAAGAATTGATACTATTGATTTCAATTTTTACTCGACACATCAACAAACACAACTTAATAAATATGAGTCTATCGGCTACTCAGAATTAAGATTGATCCATATATGACCATCATTGATCAAAATTGAATACTGTATATGAAAATGAATTTTACTAAAGATTCATAATTAATCGTGTTCCTGTCTTATATAATCAAATTATATAAAAAGTGCTTTCATTACAATAATCTCATTATTAACAATCCGGATAAGATTGCTTCATTCAGAATGTAATGAATTGCACTAGTGACCATGATTGAAGATCCCTACTTTAATTTTAAATCGTAGATAAATTTAGATTATTTCACTTTAAATATTATCCTAATGTATATTTAAAGTCACATATAAAAAATTAAAGAATTTTTTGATATTTATAAAGCATCTAATCATGTATGCAAAAAAATATTGAAATAATTTCTCAAATATTATAGTGAAATATATGCGCTCTGGGCATGCGATTAATCATTTTCGATTGTTATTTCGCACAAGTATTGATTTTTCTATGAAATTACATAAATTCTAAATTAGTAAACTATCTGATTATAGGGTTTCTTATGCATAGATTGAAACTCTAGTTTTTCTCTTACTTTCTAGTTTGCAAATGTTAGTTCTATCGAGAGAAGCTTCGTAGTGACACAATCTTAACTAGTATATGTGACTAGACTAATACGATAATCAGCCTACTCTCAAGGATTATCTAATGTCCAAATGTACGTATTAACTATGTTTCTTATCCAATTTTGGTAATCTTTTAATTTCTCTAACGAATTTTTTTTCTCTATTATCTCTTCAAAAAACATATATATGTTGGGAACTAAATCTAGTTATCAAAAGATAAACATAAATTTCCGAATAAAATAAAAAACAGAAGTTTAAATAATTTTTTGACTAAACTCTTCTAATTGGTGTAATTTAATGTATACATATACGTTCACACAAATATAGTAATATAGTGTGACCATTGTTAGAGTATGATTCTAATTTTATCAAAAGTTGATAGTACATGTTTTGAAAGAGTCAAACAAGTTAAAGATGGAATAAGGAGAGAAAAAAAAAATTACTCACAATAAAGCTCGACGTCCATGCAAGGAGCACTCGAGCGATTTTTTCAGCGACTCTAGTGCTTTCTGTCTACTCCTCGACTGCTCGAGTGGTCGAGCCACTGCTTGATGCCCACAAGACTGCTGATCGAGCAATCGTAATATCCAAGAAAAAACTATTCGTGATTTTAGCAATTTTTACATTCCCATTCAACTTAAAAGTACTCTATTATTTGTTGGGCATGTTAAATTAGTACCCCCAATATATGTTAGGCTCTTCTTTATATTATATGTAGGATTAATTACATCTCTTGAGATCATTCAACAATCTTTTCTAATTATCTTTTGATATAGTGAATTTTTCCTTCTCAGCCCGTAGTTTTTTCCCTTCTTAATTTTCCACATGAATTTTATGTTCTCATTCTTATATTTTTGTATTGTCAATTCTCGTTTAATTATAAATCAAAGTGGCGTTTGATTCTATGATGACAATTATGAACTACCACATTCTGCTTTTGTATCACAAAACCTATTTTTTGTTGTAACAGGTGAAGATGCGAGCTGTACTCACACAGATGGACTTAGACGATGTTCTATTAGTATTTGATAAGATACCTTTAACTTAGACGCACAATTAAAAATAACGTAAACATTGAAATGCCCTATCTCAAATTCATCTTCATTTATCAAATCAAATTCTTCAAAATGTTCTAAAGGAGAAAATTGTCACTTCATTATGGGTTATATTGGAACATTTATGAATGACAAAAAGCTTAACCAATAAGTTACATCTGAAGCACTGCTTATATTCTCATCGAATAGCCAAAGAGATGTCTATAGAAGATCACTTAACTGTTTTTAAAGAAATTGTCGCCGAACTAGAGACGTTGGAGGTTAAGTACGATAAAGAAGATTTGATGTTGATTTTGTTGTGTTCGTTGTCTTCTTCATCTGTGATTTTCAGACATACTATTTTGTATAGTCGTAACACTCTTACCATGGATGAAGAATATGGTAAGATAGATGGCATTATTGTTCATGAGAGAACATAGGATATGAATTTTGGTAATATGAGGGATAATCAAAGTAACCAGAAACAATTTGTAACTACTACAAAAAAAGGAGTACAAATTTGATTGCTATAAATTACAAAATAAGAATAAAAGAGCCACTGCTTATTAGGAGAAAACAATTACAAAAATGGAGAACTTCTAGCTATCCTAATAACGATTCCAAACATTGCTACGCTAGGATATCATTCTTGATTTAGCTTGCACATTTCATAGGTGTCCTAATCAAGATTGATTTTCAACAAAGAAACAGTTTTCAAAGGTGCCGTGACAAATGGGTAAATAACGTGCATTATAAGATAGCTGTTATTGGAACACTCGGAATTGAGTGTAAGAATTTTTAATTAAAGATGGGCTTGCATGTGTGAATAATTGTGTGTGAAATTATAGGCTATCGAATTCGGTTGAGCCCAATTAAAGTGATCTAATAAGGTTTCGATTTTGGGCTTTAATGTATCCAGTTAAAGTATGGGTTTACATATGTATAGAGACCGGGCTCAAATTCTAATTCTATGATGGGCCGAATTAGGTCAAAGGGCATCCCTATATAAATAGGTTATGGTCCACAGATCACACGCAACGTATTATTCATTCTCTACTGCAGACTGCGTGTAGATTTGGAAGACCATACCGCGAAATTCATATTGCATTAACCATGTCTGATTCAGGTATATTTCTACTTTAATTCTTATATTTCTTGATGATTTAAAATGAAAGATCCAGTAATTTAAAGCATTAAATTATCCAACAAGTTGTATCAGAGCCTCTTCATGTTGAATCATTGAGAATCAAAAATTTTAGTTTGGTTCTTGCAATATTTTATAAAATTTTCAGATTTGACAATTTAGAATATATATTTTGTTAAATTTGAAAATTTTTGCGGTATAATTTTTGTTATTTTCGTTTGGATTAATGATTGAGAAAATTTAGATTTGGAATTCGGATTTTTGGATTCAGATTTTAGTACAGATTTAAAAAAAAAAATTGAATTTCGCCAGCGGCCCTCTACGGCGCCAGTGAGCGCCCGCCGGCGGCGCCAAGGAGAAGAAAGAAGAATTTTTTTTTTAGGGTTTTCTGGTTTTTTGGCTAAATTTGGGGACGGGGGTCTCTTCTGTAAATTAGATAAGTTGAGGCCCCTGGTTGCAATTAGGGTTAGGGTTATAAAATTAAGGTTTCAGTCCCTAACCTTTAAGTTATATTAAGTTTTGGGCCTTTAAGTTTCGAATTTAATAATTCAGTCCCTAAGGTTTAAAATTAATTAATTCGGGCCATTAAAGTTCTGAATTTATAATTAAAGCCCTCAAAATTTAATTATTAATTCAAATTGGCCCCCTAAGTTCATAATTAATTCAAATTGACCCCTAAAGTTTCAAATTTTTAAAATTTGATCCCTAAAGTTTTGAATTGGTCAATTTTGGCCCCTAAAGTTTTAAAATTTGTTCTAATTGATCCTCTAAAGTATTGAATTAATTAATTTTGGTCCCTAAAGTTTCAAGTTTATTAATTTCAACCCCTAAAGTTTGGAATTAATTAATTTTGCCCCCTTAAAGTTTTGAATTATTAATCCTAAGGCCCCTAAAGTTTAAAACTAATCAAAATATCCAAAATTGGTGATTCTCTTTCTCAAATTTTGGTACTAAAGACCCTTTTAAGAGATATAATATTCGAAAGTTAGTTAATTGAAGCAACATGTTGCCAAAGCAACCTCTCTTGTGAAAATTGACTAACTTAGAATGTTAAAAGGTGTTTGTGCACGTGTTATTCACGGGAATATTGTCGGCCCAAAGGAAGGTCAATATTTAGCCGAATACACGTGCACCTTTGGTGATAAACGTGTGACGATTATTTGGTTTAATGTGTGATCAATAAATCGGTCCAAAGAAAGGTTTATTGATTGACACGTTGTTTTATCGTCAATGTTTGATCACTACACCAGCAGTACCGCTTCCAAGTCAATATCTCTGTCCAAAGACTAGATATTGATGTTGTGCTTGGTATCTTGTGATGGACCCTACCACTATTTGAGATTATTATTATTTGCATATTAAAGATATTCATGTGAGCTATTCATAATAAATGTTCTCTAATTCAGTTTCAGGTTCTGCTGCTAATATCTCTGCTAGCATCAATTCAATTCCAATGTTAAATGGCATAAACTTCAGGGCATGGCAAGAGAACGTTATGATTGTTCTCGGAGTCATAGACCTAGACCTTGCTTTATGGGTCGATCAACCTGCTGCACTTACTGATAAGAGTATCTCTGATGACAAGAGGGAGATGAAAAAGTGGGAACGATCGAACCGCATAAGCTTAATGGTCATGAAGCGTGCAATTCCAGAAGCATTCTGGGGCACTATGTCCGATAAGGTGACTACGGCTAATGGTTTCCTTGAGAACCTTGAGAAGAGGTTTGCCAAGAATGAAAAGGCTGAAACAAGTACACTTTTGACAAATCTTGTCTCAATGAGGTATAAAGGGAAAAGAAACATTCGGGAGTACATTATGGAAATGTCTCACATTGCTTCAAAACTAAAGGCACTCAAGTTGGATTTATCTGAAGACTTGTTAGTGTACTTGGTTCTGATATCCCTTCCGGCACATTTCAGTCAATTCAAGGTGAGCTATAACTGTCAAAAGGATTCATGGTCCCTTAATGAGTCATCTCACACTGTGTCCAGGAAGAGGAAAGACTGAAGCATGAAATGATAGAAAGTGCTCATTTAGCCACCACATCTAAGGACAAAAGCAACAAGAAAAGGAAGATTAATAAGGAAGCTGCAGGTACGGCACCGCAAAAGAAACAGCATAAGGAACCAACTGAAGGCGATTGTTTCTTCTGTGGAGCTGCAGGTCATAAGAAGAAGAATTGCACCAATTACCACGCATGGCGTGTAAAGAAATGTACTTTTCTTCATTTGGTTTGTTCTGAGGTTAATTTAACTTCGGTACCTAGACATACATGGTGGATAGATTCTGGTGCAACAACTCACATCAGTATGTTTATGCAGGGTTGCCTGAGTTGCTGAAAACCAAGTGATGGTGAAAGATACATCTATGCTGGCGACGACAATAGAATGGAAGTAGAGGCAATAGGAAAATTTAGATTATTGTTAAAGACTGGATTTTATTTGGATCTTGTTGAGACATTTATTGTACCGTCTTTTAGACGGAATTTGATCTCTATTTCTGTTTTGGACAAATTTGGTTATACTTGTTCATTTGGAAATGGAAAATTTAGTTTGTTTCATGATTCAAAATTGGCTGATTCCGGTTCTTTATCAGGTTACGATAATCTTAATTCAATTGATACAATTGCTTCTTATAATGAAACCTTGCATGTAAGCACTCGAGGTGTAAAACGAAAATTAAACGGCGAGAATTCTACCTTGTTGTGGCACAAGAGATTAGGCCACATCTCCAAAAGGAGAATTGAGAGACTCGTGTCTGACGGGATTCTCGACCTTCTTGACTTCACAGATTATGATTTGTGTGTCAACTGTATAAAGGGAAAACAAACCAATAAAAGGAGATTTCAAGCCAATAGGACTTCAGACGTCTTAAAACTTATACATACGGATATTTGTGGACCATTCCCTACGGGTTCTTGGAATGGTCAACAATATTTTATAACGTTCACAGACGACTTTTCAAGATATGGCTACATATATCTCATTCATGAAAATTCACAATCACTGGATGTGCTCAAAAAAACTATAAAGCTGAAGTTGAGAATCAACTCGACAAAAGGATTAAAAGCGTCACATCTGACCGTGGGGGTGAATACTATGGAAGATATGACGGTTCAGGTGAACGGCGTCTAGGACCGTTTGCTAAATTTCTAGAGGAATGTGGTATCGTCCCACAGTACACTATGCCGGGTTCGCCCACTATGAATGGTGTTGCTGAAAGACGAAACAGAACGCTTAAGGACATGGTGAGGAGTATGATTAGTCATTCTACCTTACCAGAATCTCTCTGGGGTGAAGCATTAAAGACTGCAGCTTATATACTCAACAGAGTTCCAACTAAGGCCACTGATAAAACCCCATATGAGCTTTGGACGGGCAAGAAGCCTAGTTTGAAGCATATACATATTTGGAGGTGACCAGTTGAGGCAAGGCCCTATAAGCCAAATGAAAAGAAACTGGACGCAAGGACTATCAGTTGCTATTTCATTGGATATTCTGAAAGGTCCAGGGGTTACAAGTTTTATGATCCCACAACTAAGGCAATTTTTCAGACAGGAAATGCAAGGTTCTTTGAGGATGTTGAGTTTTCAGGGGGAGAAAGGGTTATAGGCTTTGTCTTTGAAGAGGAATATGTTGAAATTCCTCCAATTGCCATTGACAATGATCAGGTTTCTATCCCTGATATTGTTCAAGAGACAACTCTGGATTAAGACAATCTCATACCTCCCTCTCAAGATCAACAAATTGTTCCAGAAGAACAAACTCTACACCCTCAAGAACCAACGCCATTAAGAAGATCCACTAGAGAGAGGAGAAGTGCGGTTTCGAATGATTACATCGTATTTCTTCAAGAACATGAAGTTGACATTGGAATGGTGGAAGATGATCCGATCAACTTCCGTCAAGCCATGGAAAGTTCTAACGCTCAAAAGTGGCTCGATACTATGAATGAAGAGATAAAGTCCATGAAGGACAATGACATATGGGACCTCGTTCCATTGCCTGAAGGTGCGAAACCCATTGGTTGCAAAAGGATATTTAAGACCAAGAGGGAAACGAAAAGTAATGTAGAGAGGTATAAGGCTCGTCTTGTCGCAAAATGCTTTACACAGAAAGAAGGCATCGATT
Organism: Olea europaea var. sylvestris; assembly: GCF_002742605.1. Lineage (NCBI taxonomy): Eukaryota > Viridiplantae > Streptophyta > Magnoliopsida > Lamiales > Oleaceae > Olea > Olea europaea. The sequence goes on from NW_019230089.1 coordinate 169,805, forward strand.
ATAGAGAGACTTTCTCTCCGGTTTCTTCGAAAGACTCTTTCAGGACTATAATGGCATTGGTAGCGCATTTCGATCTTGAGTTACATCAGATGGATGTTAAAACAACGTTTCTCAATGGTGACATTGATTAAACAATTTATATGGTACAACCAGAAAACTTTGTATCGGACGATGCAAAGCAAATGGTTTGTAAATTAAAGAAATCCATCTATGGACTCAAACAGGCATCTCGTCAATGGTATTACAAGTTTCATCAGGTGATCATCTCATTTGCTTTTGAGATGAATTTGGTTGATGATTGTATATACCACAAGTTCAGTGGGAGCAAGTATATTTTTCTGATTTTATATGACGATGACATATTGCTTGCCAGCAACGATATAGGCTTATTGCACGAAACCAATAGGTTTTTAGCAAAGAATTTTGAGATGAAAGATCTTGGTGATACCTCTTTTGTATTAAGAATTCAGATACACCGAGATCATTCTCGAGGTATTCTTGGATTATTACAAAAGAGCTATATCGAAAAGGTACTTAAAAGATATGGCAGGTAAGATTGTAAATCATGTGACACCCCTGTGGCTAAAGGAGATAAGTTCAGCTTAAGTCAGTGTCCTAAAAATGACTTGGAAATTAAAGAAATGCAGAAGATTCCTTATTCCTCAGCTATAGGAAGACTGATATATGCTCAGGTTTGTACGCGTCCGGATATAGCATACATCGTTGGGATACTAGGGAGATATTTAAGTAACCCGGGAATAGATCATTGGAAAGCAGCCAAACGAGTCATGCGGTATTTACAGAGAACAAAAGACTACATGCTCACATACAGGAGATCGGATCAGTTGGAGATCATCGGTTATTCTGATTCCGATTTCGCGGGATGCCAAGATAGTAGGAGATCCACTTCAGACTATATTTACCTGCTTGCTGGAGGTGCTATTTCCTGGAAGAATGCTAAGCAGACACTCATAGCTACTTCCACTATGGCAGCGGAGTTTATAGCATGTTATGAGGCATCAAATCATGGAATATGGCTGTATAATTTTGTCACTGGGCTGCGTATTGTGGACAATATAGAAAGACCATTTAAGATATTTTGTGACAATAAATCAACAGTGCTGTATTCTAATAACAACAGGAGCTCGACGAAGTCAAAACACATAGAGATCAAGTTCCTTGCTGTTAAAGAAAGAGTTCAGAGTGGACAGGTGTTAATAGAGCATATTGGGACAAACTCCATGGTTGCGGATCCACTTACTAAGGGATTGATACCCAAAGTCTTTCATGAGCACACTACTCATATGGGTGTAATGTCTCTTGAGGATATCTAGTTTCAGTGGGAGTTTGTATTTTTGCTTTTCATATTGGACACATGTACTGTTATTTTGGATACGGTTTAAAGTTAAAGTTATTTTCAGTTATAAAGTTATTTGGTTAATTATCTCTGAACTTGTTTAAAATGATCTCACTAAGGTATTAAGGTGGACTAGTTGGAAATAGGCATGTTACAGATCACATTACATGTAATTTTCATGCTACACATCCATGCTTGATCCATGTCATTCAGTTATATTGATATACGTGACCATTGATGGGTTTAGCTACGTGAAAGTAGCGAAAGCCATTTTGATCCTATGTTGATATGATTGATGGACGAGATTGTTTGAGGATGCATTCGGTAATGATAGCAAAATTCTGAGTACTCATAAGGTTATGTTTAATGCACAATTATAAGGTGATACATATAGTCCAAGTGGGAGATTGTAAAAATTTTTAATTAAAGATGGGCTTGTATGTGTGAATAATTGTGTGTTAAATTATAGGCTATCGAATTTGGTTGAGCCCAATTAAAGTGATCTAATAAGGTTTCGATTTTGGGCTTTAATGTATCCAGTTAAAGTATGTGTTTACATATGTGTAGAGACCGGGCTCAAGTCCTAATTCTATGATGGGCCGAATTAGATCAAAGGGCATTTCTATATAAATAGGTTATGGTCCCCAGATCACACACAACGTATTATTCATTCTCTACTGCATCCCATCACAGAGAGGAAAAGGAGATTGCGTGTAGATTTGGAAAATCATACCGCGAAATTCATATTGCATTAACCATATCTGATTCAAGTATACTTCCGCTTTAATTCTTATATTTCTTGATGATTTAACATGAAAGATCCAGTAATTTAAAGCATTAAATTATCCAACATTGAGATGTTTGATGGGGTTCTCAGGATACTTAGTGATGTAAGACATGTTCCTAGATTTGAAGAGACACCTTAATCTTTTAGTATTCTTGATTCAAAGGGATACAACTACACTGATGAAGGTGTGTTATTATTGTGGTGAAAGTGCCCTTCTTGATCCACTTTGACTCATTTTTAATCACAACTAACAAAATTTGTCCATCCCGATAAGCAGACCTCGTGAAGGTTATAAAAAGGGGGTTACACTACAAAAAACTAGAGAGAAATGAGAGAAAAATTATGAAAGCTAGGGTTCCAAATTCTTGACATGAGAAAGGTATTCTATGTGCAAGAGAATCAATCTTTCTTAGTTTTTTTTTCTTCAAAACTAGATTATGTACTCAATTCTTTTCTTGTATTTTTCTTTTCCACTTATATGTAGATGAATTCAAAGTTGAGATGAACGATGTAACCTAGTTGTGAATGTTTAATTTCAATTCTCAAGATTTTTGAATTTAATTATTTCATGTTGAATTTTACTTCTATTCTTTACTGTCTTTGAAATCATTAGCCGCTATTCCATTGTGAATTTGTAACAAAGCACAAGATAAATTTGACAATTGAACAAAAAATAGACATATACTTCAGTTGCGTTTGATTGTCAATCTTTTCTTTTAAACTAATATCGACAATCTTAATTAGGCTCTTCTTTTAATTGGCTTTATTTTTGCTTATGAATTCTACATATCGATTTAAGATAATGAAAAGAAAATAAATTAAAGGGATTTTGCTCCAGTCAAATTTCTTATTGTTTGGTTAAAGAATTTTTAATTGGTGAAATAAAGTTACTTATATTGAGGAGTTTAACAAATTGCGTAAGTGGTTAAATAAAGAATTTTTAATTGATCACGCAGCACACAATATGGGATATGCAAAATATTTAACAGATGTGGGAAAACTGAATTCTACTAGTGCTATTGGAGTAATAAACATTTCAAGAATGCTATTTGTATACTATTAGCTTACACTCAATCTAACAGAATGACTTGGCATGGTTTAAAAAAAAAAAAAAACCCAAAATGCAGGCACGTGATAGACAGAAAATATTAAAAAATGGAGGTCCTTTTTCATTTTCAGAGAGGCTGCAAAATCACTGTAAACCGAATCTTTCATCAAGGTGCCATTTATTTTCCCCCAAATTTTGCTCCACCCGTCAGCTACATTTTTGCCCAAATCTTGAGATCTTTGAGTCGCGGTCGACCAACCAACCGATGCACCATTTCTTTAACCCGTTAGCTACATTTTTCCCCAAATTTGCAGATTATTCAACCTTGGTCTACCAACACGTATTCTTCGACGCCAACGTCCGATTCTTGCTAAGACTTTGACCGACCAATACTTCATAAGTTAACATCGCTGTTAGTTCCGAAATCAGATTTCTACCTGACCCAACTCATTTACTCAAAGATGGAGATAGACAAAGGTTTGTGTAGTTTCTAATAATGTAAAAATTGTAATGTGTTAATGGATCTTTGTCATGAAAATGTGTAATCCCTCTCCCTTCATGACACTACAGTAATGTTACTCCACCTAGCGTAATATGCTCTGAAGATGACAAATTCATTTGTAAGAATGTTGTTAGCTTATGTTGCCCAAATATAAATTCTGTTTTTGTTCCTACCTAGATGAGTTTTGATAGTGATCGAATATCTTGTACTGGAAATTAGTTTCTGGAATTTTGGTTTAACATTGTAGTTGGTTTTTTGTCACATGGACAGAATGTTTGCAAAATGTGGATAACATTAAATTGGTAGAATCCGATAATGAGAATTTGAAGGATGATATGAACTTATTGGGTGATGAAAACTTAGGCGGAGAGGGTGTAGTTGTTCCTCAAGTGGGTATAAAGTTCAAGGACGAAGTTGAATTGTTAGATTTTTACAAAAGATATGCATACGACATAAGTTTTCCAGTTAGAAAATGAAATTCGAAAAAGGACGATGATGGAATAATGAGATATATTACGCTAACGTGTAGTCGCGAAAAGCTACAATGCTACAGTAGTCGAAACAGGTGGATACGAAAATATGACTTGCGTGGAAAAAGATTGTCGAAATTATGTTGAACAAGTTCAGGACTTTAAGACTTGGAGAATGAGATGCCGTAGCAATACAATCTTACTTTTCGAAAATGTAAGCAAGTTGCTTGGGGTGTTACTTTAGCATGGATTTGGACGATGAGTCTAGGTTGAAGAATGTTTTCTGGGTAGATAATAGGAGTAGATAAACGTATAAAGAGTTCGACGACGTTTTCACGTTCGATATGACTTACCTAACTGATAAGTAGGAGATGCCTTTTGCCCCTTTTATCGAGGTGAATCATCATGGACTATCGACACTATTTGGATGTGGTTTGGTGTGGAATGAGGATACAGATATATATTTATGGCTATTTAAAACATGGCTACAGTGCATGCACGGCTAAGCTCCCCATGGGATAATTACAAATCAAGACATGGCCATGCAAAATGTAATTGAGATCATGTTTCCAAATTCGAAACACGAATGATGTTTGTGGCATATATTAAAGAAATTACCAGAAAAGTTTGGGTACCATGTGGACAAGGCTACTATATTTCAATTTATATACGAATTGGTTTATGATTCTCAATTTGTTGAACAGTTTAAAGATGGGTGGAGGGCTATGATCGATATGTATGCATTGCATGACAATGATTGGCTAGCGGGACTATACAAGAATAGATGTCGTTGGGTTTCTTGCTATTTTAAAACCACGTTATGAGCAAGGATGTCAACAACCAATAAAGTGAGAGTATGAATGCATTTTTCGATGGATATGTACATTCGAAGACATCATTAAAGCAATTCGTTGAACAATATGAAAGAGTATTGAGAAATAAAGTCGAGAAGGAGTTTCAAGCAGATTTCAAGTCTTACTCGCAAATGGTACCATGTGCAACACGGTATGAAATTGAGAAGCGATTTTAAGCGGTTACACCATTTCGAAATTTAGAGAAGTTCAAGAGGAATTCACTGGAAAGATGTATTTCGACCTCGTATCTACTTTTGTGGGATGTTCGGGAACGAGGTATGAGGTGCTAGAGGATGTCATCTACGAATCAAGTTTGAAGAAAAAGATGTTCTTCGTCTCTTTCCAGCCAAAAAAGTGTGAAACTACTTGTGGTTGCCATTTATTCGAGTTTCAAGGAATACTATGTAGGCATGCAATCACAATGTTAATCCGTCACGATGCCAAAGTATTGCTAACAAATATATCCTACGCAGATGGAAGAGAGATGTGAGTAGAGCTCACAAGAGAGTTGCTGTGACCTACGACAGATTGGTTAGTACTCCAGGACAGTTGATGTATGATAAATTGTGATTGGCTCGATCATAAGATGGTGGTTTTGTTAGTCCAAATATGGGTAAAGCAGTGAAGGGCATTCAGATGGGAAGGAAGATAGTGTGGATTAGTTTATCTTTCTTGCATTTCTTTGATTATTTTGCTAATTATTCATGTGAAGTTGGTAGAATGGGACGACAAAGAAGAAGGCAAGGAAGTGACTCGGCAATGGGAAGATGATTCGGATGATAACGATGTCATATGACTTTCTATTGCAACTTTAATTCCAGCTACTGAACTTCATTATGAAACTGTGAAGTTAGTTGCTATGTTTTGTTATTACTGTATTGAATTCTTATAATCAGGAACAAAAATTTGACCACTTCCTCCCACGTCCAAGATGCTGGAAATTTGTGACATTTTTAGAATATTAATTGTAGAGATGGTGAATTTGTGGTAAAATAAAGCATTAAGATTTTTCTATGTGTATCGCATAAAATTACTTTAATATGACTATAATGTTATTTAGATGATTCTGTGGTCTGAACACATTACATTCAGGTCAGTAGTCATGGTTCCAGATTCAAGTTGTTTTGGAGATGCAATTCATGGTAATTTATTCGGATATGCACTGTATTGATTTTCAAATTACAAGTATAGTTAAGACTGCAAATTGAGCATGCATTAATTATCCATATCTATATAAAAAAATCTCAATGTTTTAGTTGGCCATTAGTAAAAACGAATCCCTCATGTTTAGGCAGTGAAAGTTTCTATGTTTAACAACAAGCTGATACCCTTTACATTCAAACGCTCATTCAAAATTAAGTATTTCCCTTACAAAATATATGAAATATTGACGGTGAAATTAAACCTATAGATGTGCAAACAAGAAGAAAATCGCGAATTTTACACATAAAAGAATCCAGCTTCTCCGCAATTCAAAAATTCCATAAAATTACTACACAGATTTCACATTACATTAACCACATAGTAGGCATCAAAATGAAGTCCCCACATCAGTTAAATAGCACTGCACAAATTTCACACTACGTTAACCACTTAGTAGGCATCGAAATGATGTTACATCAACAACTACAAATTAGAGCAGCCACGTTCATTTCTTATCCCTTTTCACAATCGCTTGTCCTTTGCGTATTGTCACATTTACAGAAATCTCCATATCTTTTTCATGAGTTAGCTGACACATGGTTTCAAACATGCTAGAGACATCTTGAACTAATTCAGGCGCCAGAAGGTTAGTGGAGGTAATGCCAACGACACTTGATTCATTGCTCGTTTCACCCTCTTTAACACATTCCCAATATCCGCAGTTCGCAGTGCAACAATTGAACAATTTACCTCTGTTCTTACTATCCTTCTCCACTTGAAAACACTTCACAAATACATGTTTACGCCACAGCCATGGACATTTATTTGGGCAATTCGCAAAGAAGTGATCATTACATCTACAACTATGACATATTCCATGATTTTTTTCTGGCCATAGTAAGCTACAATTCAACCACATAGACAGAATATCAATATGACATAATAAATAATTCAATTGAATGTTTGCAAAATTTCAATAACTTAATGTTTGAGCAAGTGAAATGGAAATTAACTACTTCATAATAGGTACATATATATAAGAAATAAGGGTAATTAGCACAAAACGTCCCTACCTTTCAAGTATATTGTGGAAAACGTCCCTACCTTTCATTTTTTGGCATTTTTGCCCTCATTTCAACATTTCTTTGCGCTGAACGTCCTTCCGTCCATATTCCGTCAATTTTTCCGTTAATTAAAGGGTAATTGGCACAAAACGTCCCTACCTTTTAAGTCTATTGTGGAAAACATCCCTACCTTTCATTTTTTTGGCATTTTTGCCCTCATTTTGGGCCGGACGTCCTTCCGTCCATATTCCTTCAGTTTTTTCGTTAATTAAATACAAAAATACCTTTTTCTTTCCATAAATAAGGGTAAAATTGTCCTCACCCACTTCACCCCTTTTTCTCGCCATCAACTTAGTCCATAAGTAACAGTGGCAGCAACATGAATTTGAAAATACTTTAAATGATTAAGTTAAATAAAGAAAAAATATCGTGAACACATTATATTTCACAATTCCACAACTACTGTTGCTGTCATCTTGTGTCACTGAAAAAATTTAGAAAGACATATTAAATGGGTAGTCAATTTATAATGAGTCAATTTAAAATGAGCCATTCATCTTCTCCATTGAGCCAAAAAGAGCCATTCACCATTTTGGCTCATTATAAATTGACTACCTATTTAATATGTTTTTCTAAAATTTTCCAGTGACACAAGATGACAGCAACAGTAGTTGTGAAATTGTGAAATATAATGTGTTCACGATATTTTTTCTTTATTTAACTTAATCATTTAAAGTATTTTCAAATTCATGTTGCTGCCACTGTTACTTATGGACTAAGTTGATGACGGGAAAAAGGGGTGAAGTGGGTGAGGACAATTTTACCCTTGTTTATGAAAAAAAGAAGAAGGTATTTTTGTATTTAATTAACGGAAAAACTGACGGAATATAGATGGAAGGGCGTCCAGCGCAAAGAAATGTTGAAATGAGGGCAAAAATGCCAAAAAATAAAAGGTAGGGACATTTTTCACAATAGACTTGAAAGGTAGGGACGTTTTGTGCCAATTATCCTTTAATTAACGGAAAAACTGACGAAATATGGACGGAAGGACGTCCAGCGCAAAGAAAGGTTGAAATGAGGGCAAAAATGCCAAAAAATGAAAGGTAGGGACGTTTTCCACAATAGACTTGAAAGGTAAGGACGTTTTGTGCCAATTACCCTAAGAAATAAACTAAAACTGACAAAATATGGACGGAAGGACGTCCAGCGCAAAGAAAGGTTGAAATGAGGGCAAAAATGCCAAAAAATGAAAGGTAGGGACGTTTTCCACAATAGACTTGAAAGGTAAGGACGTTTTGTGCCAATTACCCTAACGATATTTTTTCTTTATTTAGTTTAATCATTTAAAGTATTTTCAGATTCATGTCGCTGCTACTGTTACTTATGGACTAAGTTGATGGCGGGAAAAAGGGGTGAAGTGGGTGAGGACAATTTTACCCTTGTTTATGAAAAAAAGAAGAAGGTATTTTTGTATTTAATTAACGGAAAAACTGACGGAATATAGATGGAAGGGCGTCCAGCGCAAAGAAATGTTGAAATGAGGGCAAAAATGCCAAAAAATAAAAGGTAGGGACATTTTTCACAATAGACTTGAAAGGTAGGGACGTTTTGTGCCAATTATCCTTTAATTAACGGAAAAACTGACGAAATATGGACGGAAGGACGTCCAGCGCAAAGAAAGGTTGAAATGAGGGCAAAAATGCCAAAAAATGAAAGGTAGGGACGTTTTCCACAATAGACTTGAAAGGTAAGGACGTTTTGTGCCAATTACCCTAAGAAATAAACTAAGGAACGATAGCATGGCACTTGAATTGTATAACTCCAAATAATTATCAAATTTCAAATAAAACGACTAATACTAGTAACAAACACCAACCACTGTCACACACCCATGGACATCCTTAACCACTCATCTCTCTTGAAAAAATGCGTGCAACTTCATGCCAATCTCACACTCGTCAGTAGCTTCATGCCAAATACACAGAAAAAATGAGTTCATAAATATATGTAAGAATATGCTACTCTTGTTAAATGTGGCATTAATTTGTAATCTTAGGCTACTCTTGTTAAATGTGGCATTAATTTGTAATCTTAGGAAATAAATAAGGTTACATGCACTTGAAGAAAATGTATCAAGAAAATACATGATGCACTTGAAGAAAATGTATCAGAAAAATACATGATGCAAATTCATGAATTATTAGGTGTCCATTTATATTCCCATGTCTCTAGAGTTATCCATGCGATCTTATAAATAGAGGTCATTCTTGTAGTCTCATTGTAAGGAAAAAAAAAAGAAGAAAACATTATTGAGTGTGCTGTAGCAACTCAAAAACTATCAATAAAAATTCAAGTTTTTTTTCAACACTTCGTTTCCGCACTAACAACTCTTGTCCTATTTCTTCCTTGTTGAAGTTGACTCCACCATTTTTGCTGATCTTGTAGGCAATCATATGGTCATAGAAAATGATTTGCAAAATACATGTTCTTAGTAAAGCAAGTTTTGGGAACTCTAAACTTCTGATACATTGCACAGCACGAAAGAAGCAATGATTTTTCATCTTTGCTTAAAATATTTCATAACAGGGCTTGAAACGAATAAAATGTAATGGTAATGGTCTTATATATCCAATCCCATATACATTACGAATAAGACTGTTATTATTGCTTAAATATTTGCAAGTGATGCAAATAAATAGTCTTAACTCCAAATTCATACATATTGATTAAACAGAAGCTCAAATAAGGGTTCTAAAAACAAATTCCAAAGCACACTTGGAAATTATTTTGTAGTGTGCAAGCTACAGATTTGTTAAAATGACTTATCAAATATTTTTTAATCGTAGATACCAAAGGTTCTAACTTCATACCATTTCTTAATCATACTCACCAACATGTTTGCTACAGATTTCGCTTCAAGTGATGGTGCTTGCGGTTGCCAATGCAAAAAAAAATGATCAACTGTTTGCGAAATGAAAACCCAAATAACTAGATTAGATGTATACTGTCAGGGTCGTTGCGTTGTCTGACGGATTTGGAGAAGACGGATGATGTTGGGGCGGAGAGAATATGGTTTTTGTTGACTGTAGGGTTCATCCAATTTGGGGATAAAATGCTGGATTCGGGCCAGAAAGAAATCCTCCATTTTGTTCCCTTCCAGTTCCAGACTTCAGTTTTCAGCTTCCCCCAATTCTCAAATCCTGCGAAGTGTAAGCGAACCCGTGGGTGCGACAACGATGCGATTCCTTCATTCCAATCTCCGGACTACGATTCACCATATTTTGAAAGAGGAAGAAGAAGATTGAAGAAGCAAAATTAGATAATTAATCTCTCTTTCTTAATCTTAAGTTCTAACATTGAAAGAGGAAGAAGAAGAAGAACAGATACAGATTTAAGCTACCCGGTATTTGTATTAAATCCTAAAAATATGCATGTTTTAATCCCACACTTGTCATATGTGTAGTTTAATCAGGTCAGTGAGAGTTCCAATTTCGTTCAATCGTCCTTTAGACCAGTGAAGACAGATGATTCACCATTAGATCCATTCCTTGTATTTGTAAATGCCTAGACTATACGCTTTGTCTGCTATGAGCCAAGATGACGAGTATGCTTTAGAGTGGCGGACTTAAGACTTCGCCTTCTATTTATTTGGGTTTATTCTTTGTTTAATGAAATTGAGTAGCTCATTGGAACGAGTTTGACGGATAGCGTCTGATTATACCAATTTGAACTTGATTTGGAATTAAGGCATAATGGAGTACTACCTACCCAGCTGCCCTCTTTGTTGCAATTCATCTTTTAACTTTGCTATTTGCAATCTCAATTCTTGATGTTCATCTTTTAGCTTTTCATTTCACTGTTGGTATATTTTATATTTATGCAAGCTTTGGTTAATTTGTAGAAAGATATGTTGAGATATTTTAAACGAAGTGTGTAATTAGATTGGAGACCAATGGATGGATGAATGATAGCTCAGTTGTGTATGTTCAAAAAAATGTATTTAATGATATTGATGACAAGACTATTAGACGGCATTTTCAAAGTATGAGAATCCGTAAGGAACAATTGTAAAAAAGTACTACGTTTTGAATATTATCATTTATTTTCTAATTTAAATTTTTTTAAAGTAATTTTGTCTCGTCTCCATTGAATCAAATCCTGGGTCCACCCCTGTTTGAGAATAACTAAAAAAAGGAGTTTTACTTATTAAATGTATAATTGATGGTGTTATCTTGTATGGGTAAAATAATATAATGATACGGGGAGCATATGGTGGATAAAATAAGTTCCTTATTTTTTATTTGTTATTTCTCAAGTTTGAAGCTTTGGAGAGCCTTTCATCTCTTGTTAGCTCTTTGGATATTCGATTCAAGGGAGTGTAGCAGTCTAAATCCATACTAGGAGTATTCACTTTGCTTTTCTCCAATAGTTTTTTAGGAAATTTTGCATGTTTTCTAATACATGGTTTAGAAAGGAATTCCCAGTTATGTTTAACTGTGCTTGAGAGTGCATCACAAAATAATTTTACTGGCTGGCTTATCTGTAGCTGTGCTTGGGCATCACGGTCTAATTTTTTTGCTGAGAGTCTAATTTGATCTCAATTATTAAAGTATTTGAGTACTCTCTGAATGCCTAGCTTGGTTTAGTTATGTGATTTTGACTCATGCTAAGTGCTAAGAGTATAGTTCGGTCATTGATATATGTTTGTTTTAGGGGTGCTTCTGCTAAGAAACGTGCTGTGAAAGGAGGGGGCCGGCGCCAATAAAAAATGTGCGGGCCCCCTCCTTTGTGAGGGGGCTGTAGGTTGTACAGTCCTGACTAGGACTGTACAACCAGTTTTATCCTTTTGCTAATGCTTTCCTTTTGATGTATGCATACTAGTTTTAATATTTTATGTTATGGTATGGTATGGCCGCAATCTCGTTGTCTTTGGAGTAGACCTCTTGACTTAATTTATGACATCGATAAGCTCTCACCCGGAATACAGAATTGAGGAATGAAATCGTGATTGTAGGCACTTCAACAGAAATTCAGTTACTAGTAACAGTAATACTATTGTAGAGGAAATTACAAATATAAAATGGAAAAGGGATGTGATACCATGCATTCAAAAAGCCCTCTACGGACGAATGAAATGATAAAGGACAAATATATATGTACCGAATTTAGGTTACTGAATTGGTTACCTACTCTCACATGCACACAGGCCCCGCGTGCATTTAAAAAGTTCGGTGTGTGGGACCAGTCCTCTCTTTGTGATTGTAGGTAAAAAATTCGATAAAAAAGTTGATATACATCTAGCATGATCCAATAATAAACTTCCCGTCTCCCTTTATCCATAGTGAGCTTGCGCCACACTTATTCAAAAAATTTCCCTCCAACTTCCTCCCTTTATTAACTGACAAATTGTTGAAACAATTCAACATTCTTACAAATTCAACTCAATTAAATCTCAGGCAGCCATGCCCCCGTGATACTCCGTTTTGAACATAACGCATGCCCCCGTGATACTCCGTTTTGAACATAACGCTTTTGTTATTTTCAATTTAATTTAAAAAATATAACTTTTAAAAAATAAATAAAATTCATTTGGTTGGTAAATATTGAATACATATATGATAAAAGTTGATGAAAACACAAAATATATAGTTATTTAATTTGTCCCGGTTTGTCTCCCTTTATTGAATAATTTTCATGAAAAGATGACAATTTCCGTGAAAAATGGTGACTGTCAAACATCGAAAGTTGGAAAAAAAATGATCATTTTTATGAAAAATAATGACTATTAAATATCAAATGATAGAAAAGTACAATATTTTCTAAGTGAAAAATTAAGTCAATCAAACGTATTTAATCGACAATTTCTAAGCAAATAATTTCTAGGTAATTCAATTGCCCAGATTTCATACAAATTTGGTACTTGCAATAAAATGCACCATAATTGTATTTGTGGCTATAAATTGATGTGTTTAGTTAAGTTCTGTTCAAATTCCCATAAAGATATCATGAGTTGACATGAATATAGGATTCAATATTTGAATTCGTTAGAGCTAAATTGATAATTAGTGAATTCGACTGAATACAACTTAAAAAATTAAAGGGGATAGCAAGGATGAAATCACGATTCCTAGAACTCTTTCTGCATAAGTTAAGATTTAAAGTTGTTTATTGCACATTTTTTAATTGTTTTCTTATATTTAAAACATTTATGATAATTATTAAAATCAATATTCATTATCTTTATTCAAATAGAAGTTATGGATAATTTATCAAATAGTAACTTAGGTAGTTTCTTGTTGAAACAATAATTAAAACTTTTAAATTCACTTTATTATTTGTTACACTTACAATAGAAATCACATATTACGAAATAACACTCTTTAAAGATAAGTACATATAACATAGTCATGTACAAAGAAAGAAGTGAATTCAATCCAATAATGACAAACCTCAACTCATTCATATGCACCATGTTTGGTTAACCTTTCCTCGAATTTGAATTTCTCATTTTAAAAAGTCAATATTTCTAACATATCAACTAGAGAAAATGACATTTTTAAATGTCAACATATCAACTGTCAAGGCCAACTACACATGAGAAATGCCTTTATTACTGAGGTGAAAAATAAGGGTTAACCAGCACCCCCATCAAATTTATCTGAAAAATGAAAATCGAAATAATAGACAGTGAAAAGAGCCTTTATGAAACTCTTCAAAAATCAGGAGTAAAAAACTCCCAAAAATTGAGGAAAATAAAAACAGCAAAAAGGCCTGATATAATAATTATCTGATCACGTAATCTTATCAGCATAGTGCATCATCTTATGATCATACGCCATGCACATGCTATCACTGCAAAGTGAACCACGCCAAGACATCTCTAGCCACGCGCCTGCGTGTAACATTCACGCTCTCACATGGCACCACCGGCGATCGACACAGAGGGCAATTGAAGTTAAGATGGTGGAGCCAGCCGTCGAAGCACTCCTTATGGAAAACATGGAGGCACGCTAACTTGCGCACGCGGTCACCTTCTCCCAGACGGTTCAGGCACACCACACAATCCGAACTGGCCTCATCACCGGATTTATTTGTATGAGAGAAAACCCGGTTCAGATTTAATTGCTCCAGCATGACAACAAGATCGGCCAGGCCGAATTGATCAACTTCGTAAAGAGGGTGATCGAAATCAGAATGATTCGAGTCGAACCGGGGTGAGAGGAGGCGCAAGATAGTGAAGAAAACGGAGTGGAGATACCTTACGCTTTTTCCGATGAGGACAACCATAAATATAAGGGTTGATTCCGATGACATATCGGAGAGCTGACTTTGTAAACCCATTTGTTTTGTTGTGACAAAATAAATTTCACGCAAGGAATTGCTGTTTCTTGTGGGTGTATATATAGAGGAAATGTGTGTGGGACTAGAAATTTTCAACGTGGTCAAGAAGCCCATGTGTGGTGGGTCCGATCTGGTTTCTGCAATGTTTTACGTAACCGTTGTTTGATGTATTAGTTTCGTTTTCGTTTTCCTTTACGTATTGGTGTTCTAACGCATTGAATTTTGCTACAGGTACCCTGAATTTTGCTATAAGTATTCAGAGTTTGACATTCTGAATTTTGCTATAAGTATTCAGAGTTTGACGTTCTGAGTTACCAACTACTTACATTGGGGTTGGGGACCACACGTCAATAAATGTGTCGGGCTCGACCCTCTCACTCACACCAGGTAACTCAAAGTGTCAAACTCCGAGTACAAATAACAAAACTCAACCAAGTTTCTATATTTTTGACTTTATTTCTACCTTGGACAATAATAGCAAATACTAAGAAGACACTACGTTATCCTGGCATCCATGATATTTTATATTTTTAAAGGGCATATATTTTATGATTTAAAGAGTATTAATAAATATAGAGAGTAAAAATTTTAAAATATATTAAATAGTCTCTTTATATTTAACACTTAGGGCCTATTTATTTGGCCGATTTTCGATCGAAAATGAAACATATTTCATTTTCCACCTTTTGACATGTTTGATAGCAATAATTTTCTTGGCAATTTGTTTTCCTTCCCCCTCCCACACATGTGCAATTTCCTTGGTTATGTGGGAATTGGTTTGCAAGCCGATTTTTTATTTATTATTATTATTATTATTTGCAATTGGAACAAATTCTATCCTCAATTGTAACAAATTTTGTCCCTTTAATTAACAATTTTCATGAAAAATAAAGCCAAATAAACACCAAAAGATAGAAATTTCAAAAATTTTCAGGTAGAAAATTATACCAATCAAACACATTATTTGACAATTTTCAGGAAAACAAGTTCTAGACAATTCAATTTCTTGAAATTCATTTTTTTACCCAAATTTCATTTTTGTAATTAAACAGACCCTTGGTCTTTTTGCGATAATGATTTTTTGAGGAATGTAATTATAAAATAGGAAAAAAAAAGGTTTTTGTGTAAATTGTGTGTTAAAACAATGAGTTTTGAGAAAAATAGGATTCAAATGAGGGCTTAATTTTACTTCTCAAGATATGTATTTATTATTTTTCATTATATCTTATTTTCGCCAAATTGACCCTACAAATTATTATATTATTTTTCTCTATTTTTTTGGATGTGCTATTTAGTTGGGGTCAAGGCATTGAAAATTATAATATGTTGAATGCATTTAATTATAGAGAGTAAGCTTGACTTTTTAAATTTAGAGAGTTAAATCTACTTTCTATTCAATCATTCTATACATCCAGACTCAAATTCAGATGAGACATGTGTCGACACATGATTGGACGTTTGAAAAATTAAAACAAAAATATCTAATCATTTTTTGGCACATCAGTCTGTTTTTTCACTCCCCATCTTTCAATATGGTTAAGTGGCTTTATTCCTCTCTATTTTAAAATGTTAATTCGAATTTTTTTTATAACATAATTTTAGTACTTAACTCTTAAAAATAGAGAGTATCTCACTTTTAAAGGATCACTTAGGGATGTTTTGAGTAATATCACGAAGGAAATAGGGTGAAATATGTTATTTTAAACTTATTTTTCAATGCATTTTCGACCTCTCAATTCATCACTTTTTATAAACAAATAGAAAGACATTAACATATTTCAAAAATGCATCTTCTATTTGCTATAATTTTATTTATTTTATTTTTTTTCTTTTAGCAAAGATATCTATACATTCTTAATAACTTTCTCAATCATGTAAAAAGACTAGTATATGAGGAAGGAGTGAACAAAAACCTACCTCTTGAAAACAGCATAGCAACAAGTATGAAGTAATTAGGGTTGGCAACGATTCATTTCGGGATGTGTTCGACCAAAATTATCACCAAACCATCAATTTTTTTGTCATACCATAATCGCATCATAATCACGTAAGTTGGTTCGGTTCGGCTCGACTCGTATATTGATTCGGGTGATTAATAACCACAAAAATAAATTGGTTTTTATAAATCCAGCTGTCAAATTAGAAAAAATAATTTATGAAAAAAGGTCAATGAAAACGAAAACACTATTACTAAGCTAATTTAGCAAACAATGTCCCAAATGAAAATATAAAAAATATCCCAATTCTCAAGTACAAAATCCGCATTTAACAAACAATTTTTATATATGTTTAATATTTATGTAGTAGGATGTAGGGTTGCTGGGTGAGGTTAGTTGGACATAGCGGGTTGGTAATCAAAAGGTTGGAAGTTCATAATCAAAAGGTTGGAAGTTCGGGATTTAGAATTAATTCAAAATTGATAATTGAATTTAGGTAAAAAAATAAAATAAAATCGAATCCTTTATTATTTATATAATATACATGAGATATCTAGACGATTTTGTTTATTGAATTAATTTTATTTTTTAAAATTTCTGGGTAATTCTTCTTCTGCATTCCAATAGGAAGCACCCGTGTGGCTCCTCTCCTTTTTTTTTTATTTTTTTGCCCAAACTATTAAAAGAAATTTTGACACGTGTTCCCTAGTTTTTAACTATTGTCACTAACCCGTTCGTGTAACAAAATCCGAAGTAATTATAAGGTACAAAAGTATCTAATTGCTACCAAGTGGACCGTTCCATGCTTACATAAGCAGTGAGATGGATATAAACTTGACATTTACAGTGTGTAAACTTACTAGAATTGATCCAACCAAGTCTTTGGTTGATTCGACTAACCATCGAGTCTATCCAAAATCATAAATGACCAACCATTAAATAAAAATGAGAAGAAGTATTTTTCATGAGAAGCGACACTAAAATGATGTTTTCGACATTTTAAAAAATTGTTATCAATATTTGAGCTCTGTTTATCTTGATACTTTATTTGTCTAGAATGAAATTTCATTTCGAATATGAGAGTTCTCTACCTTTCTTCATAAAGTTCTTAACATTTAACACTCATGTCAATGAGAAAAATATTATTTATTGTGATTTGACATGTGTCCTTTTAAAATAAATAGGGTACGCTCAAAATTTTATTTGCCAATAAAATTTTTAATTGTATGCACATTTTTGTCTTTAGTGTGGAATTACAATTTGTTAACAAGGGTATTTTAGTCTAAATTATTGCCAAATGGGCATTGAACAAGTTTTGGACATTTCTAGAGGCCAATAAATTTTTTTATTGCATGCACATTTTTGTTTTTAGTGTGGAATTATAAATTGTTAATAAGGGTATTTTGGTCTAAATTATTGCCAAATAGACATTGAACAAGTTTTGGAGATTTCTACGAATAATCATGTCGTGAAAAAATGCATTAAGGCGGTGGAGGAATAGACCAATCGGACAACAATCATCTGTCTAAAAAGATTTGCATAGATCCTCGA
Source organism: Olea europaea var. sylvestris (assembly GCF_002742605.1). Lineage (NCBI taxonomy): Eukaryota > Viridiplantae > Streptophyta > Magnoliopsida > Lamiales > Oleaceae > Olea > Olea europaea. The sequence continues at coordinate 187,859 of NW_019230089.1, forward strand.
CAACTTGATACGCTAATTTATAATTAGAAAGAGGATTAGAGCGAGGTTTGGACTTCGATGAACCACACATTTTATGGCAACTTGATGAAAAATTAATTAAAAATCTCAATTTGATCCATTAATGCCAGCTATAAAAGTGCATTTATTTCCAAGTCACTCGTTAACATCCACATAAGTTTGTTGAGAACATCATATCCAACTAATTTTATGATGGCATGCAAGTTGAAAGATTCTCTTTCATTGTCTGCGTCATATATTAACTCAATTAACAGGATGTAGGGAGAGCCCACTTAGGTGTGTAAAAAATAAAATTTAAAAAAAAAATTGGTGAAAAATATTTTTGTTATGTGTAATTTTTCCCCCCTATTAGTCCGTGTTAATTTTCTTTTTTTTGTTTTTCATCAATCCCGGATCCGCTCCGACAGATGATCAACTCCAAAATTGATCATCAATTACTTTATTTATAACTTAATATTGCAACCTGATAAATGTAAATATTACATTTATCTTGACCATGAAAATGACATTTGAGAATAGTTTAACAAATGAGATAATTAGCTTTATATATTTATTGGTTATTTTAGGAAGAAAACTCGATATTGGACAAGGATAGGTGAAAAGGAATTGATCAGAAAGAATTATAGGTGGATATATTATGTAAGTTGAGGATGAATGAGTCACGTTTGAAAGTTGAAGGACTTTAATTACAATATCTAAGAACTCAATTTGAACAAGAAAGAGGAAACAATGATCACACAGCACAAGTGAAAGTTTAATTTCTAGCAATTTGAGAGATTCGACAAATATTTTGGTTCCCTACCATCTTGAGACAATATTTTAGACCTAAATTGAGGTATATAAATTGTAACCTTACATTCAAATAAAAGAAAAGGCATGAATGGACATGTGTTAAGGCAAAACACATGGAGATATTCATAAATTTTCAAGAATTGTAAACCTAAATTGGATATATACATATAGTTATGTTGCCGGGGAGACACAACACTCACGTTGGGGAGGGGGAAGCATTTTTTGTTATTTTTTATTTCACGTGGATCTCACATGCATGTGAGTGTATGTCAACTAGGTGAACAAATATTTTCTAGCACATTATCTTAATTCTATATAATTTTCCCTTAAAACACCATCATTTTAATGAGTGGTCCTACCACGTAAACATATAGTCTCTCTTTTTTCAGCCATTTAAGCAAGATTGGTCGCATTTTATCTGCATCTATTAATTACTACTTCAGACACGTGTCATCCCAAATATAAGGAGATACAATTATATAACATACCCATACCAATCAAAACTAGAAAAGCGTATTTGAAACTAGACAAATGTATCTCCTTCTGTTGTGGCTCTCTAGCTCAAGCAATATATTGGCTTCACGTGACAAAAACACTGGCTGACTCCACTGTATTTTACAAATAATGAGTAAAGCTCAACTGCATTTTACATTATTTTTGTCCCTTCCTTTTATGGAACAACGCGATCCATCCTGCCAGATGTATAAATAATTACATTATGAAAATGATCTAGCCTTCATAGAAATTTGAAATCGAAAGAATAAATGAACAGGACAATCATAAGTTGCTTAGCCAAACCAAACATCATTGTATCGTTACAAAAAGAGTTTACTGGGCTATGACAATCATATACCATGTCTAACGTAAAGGAGGCACAAAATTGTCGAAGTACATTTTAGCTATTTACGATACAATTATTGTACTTACAACAGCCAACTTTTGGAAGTTTTCCCATTATTTGGAGGGTTGTATCATATAACTACGATAATCTGAAGATGTTACCGATAGTTCAGAGGCTTGAGTGACCTGGTATTCATTGATCTCATGAATTTCTCCTGGTCAGTGAGGGCATGGCGGAAGTGGCAGCGGTGGCCATAAGGGCAATGGTCACCACTGAGGACCATTCGGCACACCTCAGTCTTGTAGCGAGGGTGTCGAAGGACTGGCCGGAGCTCCTCAATGCCATGAGCAAACTGGCAGTGGTCTCCATACGGGCACGTACCTGTCTGTTGCCATTTGTTGCATAGCTCAGTCTTGAGCATGCCCTGATTATACACCTCCAGTTCAAGAGCTTCCTCTGCTTTCTTCCCCCCATTCACATACACTCTTTGCTACATTATCATCATAAAATTTATATCACCACATAAGAAAATACATTTTATTGAGTAATGAATGATAAAAGTTGGCTGCATCTATTAGCTATTGAATGGATTTGAGAGCAATACACTTGTAATTCATGGAAATATCTCATATTAAAATTTAGGAAATCTTATATATCGTAGTTGCTCCTGGCAGAGAACGTTTCAGATGTACCTAATTTATAATGTTTTTTCCCCCTACCAATTGGCTTTGTAATGTTTTTTTTTTTTTCCTACCAATGGGCTTTTTCTGATACTAATACTCATTATGTACTCTTAAAGATGCATGTAAACTCATAAGAAACTGCTATTATCATGTGACAAAAACACATGTAAACATTGTTCAATATGGTTCTTCTTAATAATCATAGAATCAAAATTCGATCAATAAAGTTAAACATAAATATTCATTACTACAGTTCCTAATATGTGAATCTGAAGCTCTATTATGCATATTATAGTCTTATAAACTATAACACTGACAAAACAACAACTGAAACTATCACATATACACCTCAAATTGCATGATATAAATAAATATAAGGAGTGTGCTATGTATACATAAAAATTTGCACATAATGGTGTCCCCCACTCACATGCCCATATAATGGTGTCCCCCACTCACATGCCCATATAATGATGTCCCCCACTCACATGCCCCACCTAAATATGGGCATGTGAGTGGGGACACCATTATGTACAAATTTTTATGTATAACAAAAATTTTCCTAAATATAATCAATATCCCAGCATGTCGTTTCGTACATTTCAACAACAATATTTCCTTGACCGTTTTATTTTGAATGAATGACAAATGTTTTCAGCATCCTGTGGTTAATAAGCTGATTTGTGATATCATTTTAAAAACTAGATCTCAGCTCAAAACCAAAACGGAATTTTGGTGATTATTTCACATGCTTTTACACAATGGTCATGGAATTATTCGGTAATGCAACTTGAGCTAGATATACTCACACAATAACCGTGGATAATGCTTGAGTGCCACAGTGTAAAGAACTTGTACATTCCGCCTCATTTTAGAAACTCTTCATCTTCCATCTTCTCTTTAAGTGGTTTATCTTAAAGATAAGCTCCAAATGTATGGCTTATATTTGCTTATTTTGACTATAGGCGAGTCAATATTAAAATTAAGCTACACAATTGTAGTTTATCTTTAAAATAAACGACCCCGAACATGTTATAAGAGGACTTTCAAGAAGTTTTTTAAATTGATTTGGTTAATGAAGCAAAAGTAAATATTAGTTATGAGGACTTCCCAATGAAGCTTAAACTAATACATCCCATCCATTACTAATTACTCTTATCGTTTACCATTAATAACACATATATCCAAACATAATTACAGGATTTACATTACATTATTTCAAAGCATGAGACCACAAAACTTATATCTAGCCCAATGAAGGGATGTCATTTTCTAAAGTATCAGAAACAAAAGGGAGTGTTAGCAGACTTTACCGTCTTGCTCCGGTCCAATGCTTTAGCCTGAACTCCTCCACTGCTCATCCCAACAGCACGAACCGTCTTCAGATATCCACTGGACCGAACTGAAATACTTTTTGGCAACGAAACTCGCTCTTCCCCACTCCCTCCAACCCGACCCAAATCCACCACACTCTTCGGACTCTCACTAAGACCTTCAGATAATGCAGCCGTCATTTCATTGTCCCACTCCTCTTCTCCACCCCGTCCATCTTCACCTCCCAAACTCATCTTCCCCAACCCATCCACAACAGGACCCCAACCAGAACTGGAACCTGGATCCAGACCCGACAGCCCAAATGATGAAGTGGCACCGAGCAACAAATTCAGGCGGTGGTTCAAGTCGATGTTAGCCATTTTGAGGTTGACATTGTCCTGGCGAAGGGACTGGATTTGCTTTGCCGTCTTGTGGAGGTGTGAGAGCACCGCATGGTGCCGGTCGATTAGGTCCTGATGCTGTAGCTGAATCTGATGAGAGCGAGGCAAGCATGAACTCAGTAACATGTCATCATCATTCGGCTGAGAATTGATAATGCTTGAAGGGGAATTGGAATCGGCAGTCACATAATCGAGAAAAGGTGAACCACTTGACAGGAAATTTGAGGAATAGAGTGACCCGACAAAATTATAGTCGCTGGAGATTTCTCTCTGCATTTTTTATTATATAGAATCCTATTTCCTGCCCAATAAAACCTAATCAAATTTTCGCTTCAATTCAATGAATATCAGATTCAATTGAATTACATTTAGAATATAAAATCATTGACTATAATAAATGTAAAGAATACATAAATGAAATGATTAACTACATTTTTCTTTTGGAAAAACACGAAAACTATACCCACAACCCCAACACACGTAGAAATCATTCAAGAAAATATTCCATTCAATTGATATATAATTTAATGGAATAAAGACACTATTTTATTCAATTCAGGTAAATCATTTAATGGAGTAACTGAAGAAACAATGGCTTGAACATGATGTATGCAAACATATACGCACGAATACATCCAACCAATAGAATACAAACCAAAATCACAAAAGCTTTATTCATGTTTCTTGATTAATGAACAAGAATCAAGTCCCGAATTTCTCCTAAAACCATGACCGATCATGAGACCGAAAAAAGAAAAAGAGTTCGCAAATATGTTCACGCTCATACTGTGCGTTTGAGTGTGCGAGAAATTCTGCAAATAAATAGAAAGAAATGTGATCAAATCAATTAATTACCTAATTAAACAGCAAAGAATTGCAAAGGAGCATAATTATGAAAATAAATAAAAAGAAAAGTGATATCAATTAATTACCTGATTAAACAACGAAGAATTATACCGGAGCTTAATTATTCTTGATAATAATTCTTCTGCTCCGGTTCCTTTCTAGAGAGAAAAACAGAGTGTTAGAGTGAGAAAAAAAATAGGGGTTTATGAGAAGAAGAGAGGGATTTATATATTGTGTGTACAGTATGAAGGCAAGGGCAATTTGAGAACGTAATTTTCAGTGCCATTAATCTGTTGATATATAGATACACAACTGTATACGTAATGCAACAGACTGGCAGACGATGGACATTTGACTCATATTACCCTCGCTTGGAGCAAATCTGTGACTTCAGTCACTTAGCAGTAGAGGGTAAATTCGTCCTTTCAGGTGGTTAAGATGATTTGAGCGGGAAAATACACTCACGTGTACCTTGGGGTTTTTTGCTGACTTTTATGCCCTTTAAAGTTGATAAATTTACGAAAATGATATTCATATGTCAATTTCAATTAATTTCTAGTTATAGAAAATTAAAGCTGTTTGATTCCTATTCTCTAAAATCTATTGTTTCACAAAATTATTTTTAATTATACATTCTTTTAATAAAATAATTTTGTAAGTAAATTCAAACTCTTTCTACTTTTTAATCAAAAATTTATAAAAAAAAAAAGAATCACTATTACAAAGTCTAAATTTATAAAAATATAGATATCAAACAGGTGCTATGTATGAATATGTCGATCTTGAGTAAATAGTGTTCGACTTTCAAACCCATTAATCTCTCAACTCGACTCTAACATGGGGGATGTTGGTACATTTGCAATAAAAGATGATTTATCGAGGTTCCTAAACTTTCAAGTTATTGTAGACTATACCAAAACATTTTATTTTTGCACCCATAGTCCAAAACCTTTCATTTTGATTGCATTTGAAGGTCAAATGTTTAGTCAACCCAGAAAAATATGACCACATTTTGATTAAATTTAAAAAGGTAAAATTATGATTTTATATTTTTCAATAAAAAACTAAAATATTAAATAAAAAGGAAAAAAAGAAGAAGAAGATTGAGACTGTTCATCTCCCGCCCCACTTCCAACACTTAAACCAAACCAAAATCCATCCGCCCCTGCCATCGTCGTAGTCGCCAAGCATTCCCTCAACCAAATCAAATCACAATTCGCACACGCCGCATTGCAATTTCCAGCACCACTACAACTCAAATCGTTGCCCCACCCAACCCAACCCAACCAAAACCTATAACCACCTGTCACTGCCATTGCACAACTCCACTATTTTCAAGAATTTGAGCAAATAGAAAGATAAACAACACACCCGCCACCAAGATAACAAAAGTCGCTCGAAACCTTCAGTGTGATTTCATGAAATGTTGAGATTGTCCCACATTCGTTGTGGAAGGGGTTGATGGCTAGTTTATAATTGTGATGGAAAACATCACATCTTGAGTTAGTTTTGGGGGTCGAGAAAATACAATACCACCAACACTGGTATCAGAGTTTAAGTTATCAACAAGTTTCAGGCCCCATAGTCACGGGAGATGCCAGTTTATATGAGTGGGAGACAGATTTGGTCTCACCTATGGCCCGTCGTGTGAGGGGGAGATAGGTTTAGTCTCCTACAAGGCCCAATGTGTGAGGTTATCCCACGTCTGTTGTAGAGGGCTGGTGATCAGTTTATAATTGTGAGGGAAATCCTCACCTCTTAAACTAACTTTTAGAGTTGAGAAATCTCAAGATGACCCAACATGAAATGAAGATCTTCCCAACACTGCCACCATATTTGGTTCCAAACCTATTACTCAACAATTGCAAAAATTAGATTTTGGACAACCACAATTGCAAAATACACCATCGTCTTGATCGATTTGATTAGGCAGAACTGTATAGATCTTGGCTTGCATTGATTTCATCATGTTTTTATATATTATACCGGGAATTGCTGATTTTGGGAAATTTGAATATCAATCAAAAAAGACTAAGTGCATGTTTGAGCCACATTATTTTGAAAGAACATATTTTGGAATATAGATTAATGGAGAATGTGTGGTTAAAAAATGAGAAAAAGTTTTGGATTCACTTTTAATATTATTTTATTGAAAAATGTGTGGTTGAAATAATATCAAATCACTGTTTAAAAATGTATTTTTTTAAAAGAATGCGACTCAAACATGGTCTAAAAAAAGAGTTGGAAAATGGAACGGTTGACTAGAGCCACCGTCGCTTATACACAACAATGGAGGCTTTGGTGGGTGGATAGTGACCATCGATGTGGTGGAAGTGGGTGGATTTTGGTTTGGTTGGAATGGTGGTGGTGGGGCGAGGAAGAAGATGAACCTTTTCCAAATTATTTCTTTTGTTTTCTTTTTTCTTTTCTTTTCGTTGCTTGGTTTTATCATCTTATTGGGGAGATATAAAATTACAAATTTATCCTTCTAAAATTAATCAAAATGTGGTCAAATTGATTTTTGGATTGTAAAATGGACTTATCATCCAGTTGCAATTGAAATGAAATGTTTGAGATTGTGTGTGCAAAAATGAACGATTTGAGTATAGTCTGCAACAATTCGGAAGATTTAGGACCCAAGTTGCAATTCTCCCAAAAATTATTTAAAGAACTTGATTAGACAATACTATCACACCTACAAGAGCCTACTAACAAATCAGTCAATATAGATTCTGATAGTTTGTTAGGAGAATCAACACTCTCTCTCTTTTTTTCATTTTTCAAATATTAGTTAGAACGTAAAGAATAAGGTGGTGCCTGCCCAATTAATACTCAGCATGCGGTTAGTTAGAGCCATTTGATTGCCTTTGTGTTGCGTGGTTTGAAAGTTTAATGGTTTTTGGACCTCAAACTTTAGTTTGGCTAACCTTAAAATAACATTTTATTGTCATAAGTTTCTTTTTTCTTTTTTTCCTTTCTTTGAAGCATACAAAAATTATTTGTTTTAAAAAGTAACTGAACTCATATTACTTTCTTCAATTTTTGTCAATATAAAAGTTACCTACATATCAGTACTTATTCAATTGATGTAAAATTTTACAGTAAATATGTTCTGCGATATGGTGGTTCATTTGAGAATATCAAAGCGTGAATCTGAATGCCCTTTTGAGCTTATTTGACGGATTGATGCCTCATTTGAGCTTGATGGTCTCTAACAAGATATTGAGATCTGAAGTTTCATCTTATAATGTCAACTTTATTCATTGCAGTGGTCTAAATTCTTATGCATGTGTTGTTTGAGTTCCAATATTTTACCCTTAGAGAACTTATTTGTACGTAACCCTTTTAAGCTAAGCCAAACATGGTATTTTCAAGTTAAAAGTGGATATTTGGAAGACATTTTGCCATCTTGCAGGAAATATGATGGGGTGAGTTTGCTTCTCTATTACAACTTTTAACTACCTCTTTATCAAATCTAAAATCATATGTTTGGTAATAAGCCATGATTCATATTTGGCCAATTGAAGCACTTGTTGTTATATCATGTTAGTTAAGTTAATATTACTTCTCACTAACTTCACATAGAAGTTCCATCTTCCAAATAGATTATCCCCACAAACACATACACATTTATGTTAATTTCATTATATTTCTCTTTTATTTTATTGTTTAGCTATCTTCTATCGAACGGGAAAGATCAGCCCCAACTATTTCTCCGGCAAAGACCCAAACTCCGTCGGAGAACAGGAAATTGTTGTTGGAAACCCCGTAGACGAAAGCCCTGTGAAGAATGTTTCCAATGGAGTTCTATTTATTTATTTTTAAAAATACCTTTTAAATTTCAAATTTCCGACAGTTATCAATGGACTTTCAAGACTGCCATATAACTAATCCTCGTTGAAAATCTATTTCGATGGATTTGTCCTTTAGTATCTATAATAACTAAGCTTAAGTTTCTCTCCACAAATAAGCAATTCATAATTTGAAAAACAAATCATTTTTATATTGCCCTTGTTTGTGCTCCATTTTAATGAGGTTTAAAAAATAATAATAAAAATAAAAATAAAGAAAAATAAAAAATAAATTGGAATAATAATTTTTTTTAGAGAAAGGATGGTTAAAAAGTTAGTAAAAATGATGAGACACTCAAGAGGATGACTACGATTTTCCTTCAATTCTCAAAGAAGAACAAGATTGGGAAATAGAGCAAGCAAGAGAAAAACGGAAGAGCGTGCAACTTCACGTCATTCACCTCATGCAAACCCTCGTATACACCTATCAAGTGGAAGTTCAAGTGAAAGCACAACATGTCACAATACACACAAGAGGTAATTTTCATTCATACATTCAATAGGTGGGTTACAGAGTTTATATAGGAAAAAAAAATCCTAATTTTGGATAATCACAAATCTGTAGCTAATTAATTGATTCTACACATAATTGCCTAATTCTATTCCCTTAAAATGATACAATTATATATGATTTATGTTTCCAGAAAAAGATTTCTAACAACTCACGCCAACACTCCTCCTCAAGTTGATGCATACAGGTCTCTGATGCCCAACTTGTCAAGTGAGTTGTGAAAGTCCTTGCTTGAAACTGCTTTTGTGAGTATGTCTGCTAGTTGATCATCGGACTTTACAAAAGGGAAATGAATTGTCTTTGCTACTAAGTTTTCCTTAATGAAGTGTTGATCTATTTTCACATGTTTTGTTCTATCATGTTGAACCGGGTCATGAGATATGGCAATGGCAGCTTTGTTGTCACAGTATAGATCCATCTCAGTAATAGGAGCAAAGCCAAGTTTAGTGAGCAGTTTCCTGATCCAGAGGAGTTCACAAAGTCCTTTTGCCATTCCACGAAACTCCGCTTCAGCACTCGATAATGATACCACTTTTTGCTTTTTACTTCTCCATGTAACGAGATTACCGCCTACAAACATGAAGTAGCCTGAGGTAGACCTCCTATTTGAAATGTTCCCCGCCCAATCTGCATCTGTATAGCCATCAACTTTCAAGTGATCATTCTTTGAAAACATCAGTCCCCTCCCTGGTGAGGACTTTAGATATCAAAGTATTCGAGTCACAGCATCCATGTGGTCTTTGCTAGGGCTATGCATAAACTGGCTAACTACACTTACGGGATAGGCAATATCTGGACGAGTATGAGACAAGTATATAAGTTTGCCAACTAATTTTTGATATCTCCCTTTATCTGTTGGCACTTGATCTGAACACTCACTCAGCTTAAGGTTTTGAGTGATAGGAGTATCTGCTGGTTTACATTGGAATACGCCTTGTCTTGATCTAACCACTTCAATTCCCAGGAAATACTCGAGGCCTCCCAAGTTCTTTATCTCAAACTCAGACGCCAGCTGTTTCTGAATTCTGGATATCTCTTCTTTATCATCCCCTGTGATAATCATGTCATCCACATACACTATCAATGCAGTTACTTTGCCTCCATTATGCTTAAGAAAGAGTGTATGGTCTGAGTCACTCTGTTTGAACCCATATTTCTTCATTGCCACACTAAATCGTCTGAACCATGCTCGAGGTGACTGCTTCAAGCCATATAATGCTCGCTGCAATTTACACACGATATTTTGTGAAGACCCTGTATAGCTCGGAGGGAGGTCCATATAGACTTCTTCTTCAAGGTCGCCATGATGAAATGCATTCTTCACATCAAGCTAATGTAGTGGCCAGTCAAGATTAGCAGCGAGGGACAATAGTATTCTAACAGTGTTTAGTTTAGCAACTGGTGAAAACGTCTCTTGGTAGTCTATCCCATATGTCTGTGTATACCCCTTCGCGACTAGCCTTGCTTTGTACCGCTCAATGGATCCATCTGCCTTGTGTTTGATGGAAAATACCCATCTGCATCCTACTGTCTTCTTTCCTTCAGATAATGGAACTAGTATCCACGTGTTATTCTTTACTAGTGCCTCCATCTCATCTTTTATTGCCTGAGTCCATTTGGAATCTGATAAGGCATCCTGAATTCCTGTTGGAACATGATTAGAAGAGAGAACATGTATAAAAGCTTTCAGTGGATCAGATAACTTCGTGGTGGATACATAGTTGGCAACTGGATATCTTGATCTTCATTTTTCAATGTCTGGAGAGTATCTGCTTGGCGGTTTGCCTCGATTATGCTTGAAAGGTAAATTATAGCCACCAAGAGTATCTAAATTGCTTATATGTGAAGGAGTGCTTACCTCAGAGATATTCTCAAGAGATGGCCCTGCGGATAATAAAGAGAAAGGGGGCTTTGGTTCGGTGGAGTTTGGTTCAGCTTCTACAGTTGGTTCCGGATCTTGAGTCATATTATTCCTTAAGTCAATATCTATCGGAGCTGTCTCTATCTCAGTATTATTTGACCACTCAAACTTCGACCAATTCAACTCTTCATCCCTTGTCTCTCCCTGAAGAGGAAAATTGGATGTTGGAGAAAAAAATGTGTCAGACTCCGAGAAGGTAACATCCATAGTTACATAGGTCCGTTTGGAGGATGGATCATAGCACCAATAGCCCTTTTGATGTGTAGCATATCCCATAAAAAGACATCGGAGAGCACATGGGTCAAGCTTTGTTCGTTGATTCTTGTGAAGATGTACATAGGCCACACAACCAAATACTCGAGGAGAGAGCATTAAAGTTGGTGGTAGAGCAACATGGGATGATAGGACCTGGAGTGGATTCTTAAAATTTAAGACTTTAGAGGGCATCCGATTGAGTAAGTATACAGGGACACTGCATCAGGCCAGTAACAGTTTGGAACATAGGTTCCATGAAGGAGAGCTCTTGCAGTTTCAAGAATATGTCGATTTTTTTGTTCAGCAACGCCGTTTTGTTGAGGGGTTTGAGGGCAAGACATCTCATGAATGAGACCGTGTTGTTCAAAGTAAGTGCGAGACCGTTGGTTGATAAATTCACCACCATTATCGGAACGAAGAACTCTTAGTTTGGCAGAGAACTGAGTTTGAATCATGGTATGGAATGACTGAAATACTTTGAACACTTCATCTTTATTTTTTAGTAGATAGAGCCAGGTCATGCGAGTGCAGTCATCAATAAATGTAACAAACCAACGAACCCCAAACCTTGTAGCAATAGGTGAAGGGCCCCACACATCAGAATGTACTAGGGAAAAAGGAATACTACTTTTATTCATGCTTGATTGATAAGAAGTGCGTTGACTTTTCGCTAAAATGCAGGTATTACATTTAAAATCAAAAACTTCCTTATTCGAAAAAAGGCTAGGTAATAAATGCTTTAAATAACCGAATGATGGATGCCCAAGACGACGATGCCACATCCAAATCTGTCGTTCCTTCACATTACTCTGAACATGAAGAGTGCGACCGACACTGAAATCCTCCATGTAGTATAACCCCTCTCTCTTAGTACCACGCCCAAGTATCTCCTTGGTGAGAATATCCTAAAGAAGACAAAAGGTTGGATAAATAAGTACCACGCAATTTAATTCAGCCGTCACTTGGCTTACAGACAATAATTTATGTGAGAGTGATGGAACAAGTAAAGTGTGGGATAAATATAGAGAGGGAGACAGAGATACAGAGCCAGCCCCAGTGACTGGGGAAATAACTCCATTTGCATTCGCAACCCTGTTGCGTCGAGGTGAGGTCCTTTGAATAAAATCTCTTTCATCATAAGTCATATGGTCAGTTGCCCCGGAGTCAAGTAACCATAAATTATTATTCTTGTCACTGGAGGATGTAACACAAGCTGAACCAAAATTACCTGGTTCTGATGAGGGGTCCGTATCCTGAAAATAATCATTTTCAGGAATCAAAGATAGTTGAGAGTCAGATGTTGCTACGGCCGCCTTGCCTATTCGCTTATTGGTGCCCGTCCCATTTTTGTTCTTTTTTTCCTGCAACTTATGCCACCAATCGGGGTATCCATTAAGTTTAAAGCAGTTTTCTCGTGCGTGCTTGTTATTTCCACAGTATGAACACTTAATTTCCTCATCCAAACCCTTTACTTATTTGGCCCACTTTTATTTGGGCCTCCACCACTTTTATTTGGGTCTCCCTTTAAAGAATTTATTCCAGCAACAGCAAATGATCCCATCTTCACGCCTTTGGTTGCTAAGATCGCTCCAAGAAGACCATTGTCGGAGTCTGTAGAAACTATGACTGCTTGTCGCAGTGCCTCACGACGGACGTACGCATACGCCTACTCAACGGTAGGAAACGGGTCCATCTGCAAAACTCCACTACGGATGCTATCGAGACGTTCATCGAGCCCATCAAGGAAGGTGTAAACTCTGTTTTCTTGGGTCAAATTATTGAAGTGGCAGATGTCAACGGCACACTTCATTGGATTTGGGCGACGGAAGTCAATTTCGCGCCACAACCCCTGCAGTTCAGTGTAATATTTCTCCACAGATCCGCCTGCTTGTCTTAGGCGACTCACCCTTCGTCGAAGATCATAGACTTGGGATTTATCATTTCCATCAAAGTATGTAGTGGCAATAGCATCCCAAACTTCCTTAGCAGTGTGGAAACGAATGAAATTGCCAATCAGAACAGGGTCCAACGAATTGATAATCCATCCCTTGACAATGACATTCTCAGTTCGCCATTTTCAGAAGGAGGGATCAGTTGGTAGGGGTGGAGGTGTATCTCCATTAATTAAACCCAATTTATCTTTCCCGGAAATATACATTTCCATAACCTGGGACCATAGGCCATAGTTTGTATCATTCAGTTTGATACCAATCTGGGGCGAATTTTCAGTGAGTGGGGCTGATATGTGTGTCTTGGTTAAGGCTTCAGAAATTTTGGTGGAAATATCTGTAAGTATAGCATCAGAATTAGGTGAAGATTGGCTGGGATCAGTGATAAAGTTGGGGTCTTCCATGTGTTTGTGAAAATGTTCACAAGAACCGGGCTACAGGTAATTTGGAGAAGAGGAACCAGGACCGTGTGTCCTGCTCTGATACCATGTCACAATACACACAAGAGGTAATTTTCATTTATACATTCAATAGGTGGGTTACAGAGTTTATATAGGAAAAAAGCTCCTAATTTTGGATAATCACAAATCTGTAGCTAATTAATTGATTCTACACATAATTGTCTAATTCTATTCCCTTAAAATGATACAATTATATATGATTTATGTTTCCAGAAAAAGATTTCTAACAACTCACGCCAACACAACACTAAGGAGATCACACACAAAGAGCTTACAAGAGTTATATGGCGTAATCGAAAATCAAAATAGACTAATCTTTTTTTTTCTCGGATTTCGAGTCAATAGGATTTGAAGAAGTGGTGCAAAGCAAGAAGTAGAGAAAATCTATGGAGAAGAAATTAAGTAAATCTTTAAAAATGATACATCAGAGCTAGCAACACTTCTCAAGAGATAAAAAAACAATTGGAGTAAATGGCTATACTAGGTCTAGAAGAATTCTAAAGGAGGAGTTGAGTGATACAAAGGAAGATTAGTTAGCAAAGAATACAACCAGGGACGGAGCTAGACATTTTCTATTGTGGGGTCAAAAATTAAGTACACTCGAACGGCGCTCCAAGAGCGGTGAGCTTCAGTCATTGGTGCTCGAGCGTCTTCTTCTAACCTTGCCTGATGTCCCAAGCTTACGAAGAAAATCAAACATTGAATAATTCAAAGTATGTAGGTATCTTGCATATTGTAAGAACACGACCCTAATAAGACCAAGTTGGGTCCAAGAGGCATCAAATGTACTTTTGTTGGTTATACTAATAATAGCAAATCATACAGATTATTAAATTTAGATACCAATGTGATAATTGAATCTAATAACATTGAGTTCTTTGAAAATACACTATATTCAGATAATGAATTAGAGGAAACTCATAAAGAGATCCCAAACTCTAGTGGAACACAAGATGAAACATCTTTTAAAGATGTTCATAAATCCAGTGAACCTCAAAAAGGCAAAAGAACTCGAATTAAGAAGTCTTTAGAACCAAATGAAATTGACTCTCAATTTATTCCCTTTGACTTAGTAGAGGGAAACGAGAAGAATATTGTAAGAACAAGTCATTTAGTTCTATAAGTGGAAACCAATCCTAAAACTTATAGGAATCTATGGTCTTTCATATGACTTCCAATTGGATTGAGGAATTGAGGTTTGAATTTGAAAATTAACCTCCCCACCATTATAACTCCCATAGGACTTCCAACTCAAAAGATCATG
This sequence comes from Olea europaea var. sylvestris, assembly GCF_002742605.1. Taxonomy (NCBI): domain Eukaryota; kingdom Viridiplantae; phylum Streptophyta; class Magnoliopsida; order Lamiales; family Oleaceae; genus Olea; species Olea europaea. The sequence goes on from NW_019230089.1 coordinate 202,966, forward strand.
CAAGAAAATGCAAAATTCAGGTAGAAGGAAGGGGTGAAAAAATAAATGAGCTAGTAGACTTTATTTTACAAAGTTATCATCTCAAAGTTGGTTATTGAATTGTGGATATCAAACTCTATTGACCCCAGAAAATGTGCCAATAGCATCCCAAGCCCATCTCCTCCACATAGATATCACCTGCATGCTGAACACCTTGTCTTGTAGAAGGCAAAGGCCGCCAGTAGAGAAAAATGTATGACGATCATTTGTACTTTGATGGTCAAATCAATAGCCGGATGAGAAAAATATGAGTGCAAGAGAAGAGATGAAATTTGGCTAAGGTTCAAAAACATATTTTTTATTGTGAAAGGAATCACACACACACACATATGTATATATGAATATATGAGAAGTCGAAATGAGCCAAGTAGGCTGATAGGCCGAGTTCCAAGCCCATTACAATTTAATTAAATATGCCCAATTAATTAAATAGTTGATGCCACATCAACATATATGGGATCCCCTCCGTCATGCGTATGCCACATAATTTATAGGTGTAACAATATTTCCCCAAAATCTGAATCATATACTCATATCTGGGTCGAAGTAAGCAGTTAAATAGGCTAGGTATTAGAGATTGTCTGAAAAAATATTAGTAGCTCCAATAAGCGAAGACTTATGAACTGCCTCAAAAATATACATAGATTCCAAATAGGGAAGGACTTACGAATTACCTCGAGAATATAAGTCGATCCAATAGATGAGGACTTATGAACTACCTTGAAAATTTCTTTTTGAGCTTGAATAAGCGATGACTTATAGATTACCTCGAAAGATGTCGCATATAATTTGTCAAAATTTCGATAGCATCTTCACTGCAGTACGGACTAAACCAACTTGTAATACAACACAATACCTCCATTGCACATGTAAAATAAATCGGGATCCATTTGCCCTTCAAATTACTCTTGACAATAAAGTGAATAATGACAAATCAATTTTTTTATAAAAATAGAATATGCAAAGAGTCTATTATGTATGATAGTATTTATATGCCATCGATAATAAAATGAAAATGTAGATAATACGGCATACGTGTTGGCTATAATGAAAATAATGTCATTACATATTACTACTAGCATATGCATTCTAATATTTGCTTCCAAGTACATATGCTACTCCAATCTGTTGACCCAAAAATGTGTCAACAGAATCTTAATGTCGTCCCCCACGTAGACATCACCTGCACACTTAAAACCTAATTTGAAGGCAAAGGTCGTCGGTAAAGAAAAAGGTTCGGTGATCATTTGCACTCTAACGGTCAAGTGAACGACCGGACGAGAGAATTATGAGTGCAAGAGAGGAGAGAAATTTGGCTAAGGTTCAAGAACACACCTTTGATTGTGAAAGGAATCACATATATATAGGAGTAGTGGAAGTGGGCCAAGTGGGACGTGTTCTAAGCCCAATACAAAGTTATTTAATTAAATATGCCCAATCAATTGAATAGTTGACGCCACATCAACATATATGTGATCCTTTCCGTCTTGCGTATGCCATATAATTTATAGGTGTAACAAACTCTTTCCACTGTGATCGAGTTTCTGACCAAAAGAAGAATTCTTGACAAGCAGTAAGCATGCAACAAATGAAAGTAATTCAACCTCTCATTTCATGGGATTTCAACTAAGTTCTAAGACTTTGAATTTAGTTATAAGCGTGTTATTATGTTTTGGATTGGTATCAGGCCTAAGTAAGTTATTTTCTTTCTTAATTACATGTTGAAAATGATTTTAAATTACCAAAATGCATGTATGTCATTTTTCTTCAAAATTTGAGACCTTTAATAGCAAGTTACTAAATACTCCACATAAATTCATGAAATTTATACTATACATTCATGTTAGCATGTAGAATATGTTTACAAAATTTCATGTTGTTCGAATTTGTATTTTGAAAGAAAAACGGAACCTTAGTTAAAGAACTCAAAACTTCATCACATGATAACTTCTTGTACATTGCATTTCATTCTGCTCCTTTGATAGGGTTGGATAGATTTTCTTGAGACCTTTCCATTCACATAACGATGATTAATTTTTCCCTTAAAATGAAAACGTGATAACCTCCAAAAATTTAGTCAAAAATCTGAAATTTTTGCATGAAATAAAGAAAATGAACAATAACATTAATTCCAATTGCACTCTCGATCAAATCGAATGGTGTACCAAACATAGTATTAGAAATTGATGTTGTAAAATTTGATTACACAGATGAACTCACAATGCCAAAATTTGTTAAAATGAACAAACCGAATTTTTTTGGGGATATGGGAGTGTAGACAATATGTTTGCAAGTAGGGAGCAAGACACGCCTTTGTTTATTTTTTTTAATCTAAAAAAATTGCAACATGGTCTCGCATGTGTGAACACGTAGAGGAACCATTTTTATTCTAAAACTTGCATCCATGAATTATTCTTTATTTTTGGGTATAATTAAATTAATTTTCGAATAGTTAACTTTTTTTTAATTTTTTTTTTTTGGTATTTAGTGATTAAAATAAATTTGTAAAAGGTATTAATTTTTTTTTTACTTTAATTAAATTCTGAAAGTTTTTTATTGGATCAAGAACATTTATTAAGTGGTATTTTTCAAGTTGGAGTTTAGTTTTTGTGATGCTCTCGAATTTTGAAAATTGAAGAATACTCAAGAAGTATTTACAATACCACATTTTCTACGTTCATAAATTGTGTTAGTCTTGATTAGGTTATGTAATCCACTATGACATATATCTAATTTGTACTTAATCAGATACATCTGGATCTATTTGCATTTTTAGCATCCTTAGAGGTGGTGCTAAAAGCACAACTATGGAGTGGTGCTAAAAGCACAACTATGGAATATGTTGGAAAACTACATACTTATCGAAACTATGGAATGGATTCACAATAGTACATCACACAAAAGATCTCGAAACAATGCGTCTAGGAGCGATGCATTTGCGACAGCATATAAGTGAGGCTGAGAAAATATATCATCTAATGAGAACACTTTCCAGTCATTAGCATGATGTTCAATTGAAATTTTGGATAATTCATCTTTTCTAGCCTACAACTATTTGATAAAATTTTTGATGAAACAATGGAAGAAAGAAAACTAGAATATTTAGAAAATCCATCTATCTATGTACTTTTGGTTGTAGTACTAACTCTTAGGGACTTAATCTTGTCGATAAATATCAAAGTAATGTTCTTTTTATGTCTAGTAGTTGTATAGAAGAGTATAATACATTTATATTTTTGACATATTTTGATTAATATATGTAGCGTGTTTTATTACATATGATCAAAATGTTTTGTTTTACATCATACATGTTTAATTATTCAATCGAGAGAGAGTTCTAGTAGAGGTTAGAAACCTATGATTTTGTGCTGTGAAATTAATTATGTGATAAAGAAACAGTAGGATGAATGCAAAATGATGTGTGTGTATTTATGGATATTTATATGTTTGTTTGTAAAAGTTTGGCAGACCATGGCATTTAAAAATATCATTGTTAACCTTAATAAGGGTAACAAATTGAATAACGATAACTATAACACTTGGCACCATAAAATTTGGTATGTCTTGGAGGAGCAGGATTGCCTTCAGGGCATTAACCAAGTGATGGAAGACCTAGAAGTGGGTCAAACTGCTCAATACAGAAAGGATCAAGAAACTTACCAGGTATGGAAAATGAAAGATTCCACTATTTGTATGATTTTGGTAAGTTTTGTTGTCGATGATATCATTCAAGAGTCTGAGTGATTCCCGATTGCTCATGACATCTGGGCATATTTGAGAGAGAAATATGGTGGCATTAATGTGACTAGACTCAGAGAATGACTATTAAGTTTGACATTTATAAAAAAATTTCTAATCGCAAGATCACATGATATGTAAGGATCATGTCTAACATAATCAGGAAGCTGAAGTTAGCCGGTCACATACTCTTTGATGAGCAGTAAGTTTAGGCTTTGATTCGTTCTTTTCATGATAATTGGGAACATTTAAAAGTCAATTTGACTCCTAATGATAGCATCAAAACGTTTGCTGATCTGCCCGTGCATGTGGAACTAGCGGAAGAAGGCCATGGTGCAGTTAAGACTTTAGGACAAGCTTTTGTGGCTAAGTCTAGTTCTGGAAAAGTTTCTAGTTTTTAGCGTAAAAAATTGGATCAAAGGCGAGAAAGAAAAAGGAAAATAAAATGGACATGAACCTAAAAAGAATAAACCCAAACACAATAAGAAGGGTAAATAATTTCAAAAGAAGAAAGATAAGAACAAGTTGAAATGCTATAACTATTAGGTACTGGGATCACCTTACTCGGGGAATGCCTTGAGCTAAAGAAGGTAGCTCCTATAAATATTTCCTTTAGTCCTGTTTATGTTTCAAGCAGTCTTATGTTAACCAAATATTATCCCAAGTGGATTGTAGACTCAGATCTAGGGTTGGACAAAACTCTCAAACCGAACCCAAATCGAAGCAAGCGGTTCTTCTTAAATTAAATACCCAAACGAGTATTTGAATAAAAAATCGACGGGTTTGATTCGGTTTAGTTCTCGTTTTTAGATCAAAAATTGAAGAACCAAATAAGAACCAAATTTTCATAATTTTTTTAATTAATTTGTTTTAAATAAGCCAAATTATTTTATTTTTTTAAATAAATTTGTTAACTGGTTAATTTAGTTCAAACCCAAAAATATAATTTTCTTATTTCTAATTTTCAGTTCAAAGCCAACTTAATCAAATTAACATAAATTTTATTCTAATCTATTAGTCTACTGTAGTGCAATTTCTGCTGTTCTAGAATGATCGAATTGAAGCTAGACAATGCATCTCTTAATTATTTTGAACTCGTTATCTTCCTCTTTCTATGAAACAGTCAAATTTATAAAGAACTCAACAAAGAGAAATGTAAAAGACACACAAGATTGGACTACATTATTTTGTAAAATCTAAGATTGAATATATCATTAATTGAATTAATGTCACTTTATAAATATTATAAAATTTAATTATAATACGGAAGCTGAGAACCGAATCGAACAATGCCAAATCGAACCGAATTGAACCTGAAAGGTTCCATAATTAAATTTGGCCCGACGGTTCCATTTACTAAATATCAGAAAATTTTGGGTTCAATTCAATTGAATCGAACCAGACCATGTCCAGCCGTACTCAGATCGATGGACCATAAGGATCAAGAAAATAGATATACATCAATAAGGATGATAGCGTGGAGATGAATAGTGTACATGCAAGTTTCATTTTTTTGGTAACCGTACTATTCTTCTTCATGATATTCTATTTGCATCAGGGATACGACTAAACTTAATTTCTATTATTTTTCTTTTAAGATTATGTTTCAGTTTGAATTTTTGTGTACTATTATTCGTATTTGTAATGATAATGTATATTATGAATTCGAATATGTAGCTAGTGATTTCATGGTATTGGATTGTGATTCAAACACTTATAATTATTATGTTGATCATTATTTTTCTATGAATGTATCTATTTTTTCTAAAGATTTGAATGTTGATAAATGTGTATGTCACATTGAATTATGATATATTGGGCAAGAGAGAATGAATAGGTTAGCTAAAAAAGACTTTCTAGATTCAATTTCTAAGGTTTTATTACCTACTTGTGGACATTGTCTAATTAGAAAAACAACACAAAAACCATTTAGCAAAGCCTTGAGAGCCAAACTTCCATTGTGGTTAGTTCGTATAGATATATCCAGCCTCATGAATGTAAGGGCAAGACATGAAGCATCTTATTTCACTACTTTTATAGATGATATCACGCGGTTTAGTTGTGTTTGTTTGATTTCTTATAAGTCAAATGTATTAGAATACTTTGGACAATAGAAAATCACTAAGCAGTTAACTAATCCAAATATACCACAACAAAATAGTGCTGTCGAGAGAAGAAATAAAACATTACTAGAAATGGTGAGGTCCATGATAGCGTAGCTAACTTATCCCATTTTTTTACCGAGGAGTTAATTTTTAACTGCAACCTTAGTTTTCTGAATAAAGTTGCTCTAAATTGGTACATACTACATCAGGTCAGCTTTAGATAGGTAGATCCCCTAATTTAAATTATTTTATATTGTGGGAATTAGCTACTTATATCCATGATTCCTCAAATAATTTTGAAAAATTGGGTCTACGAGGTAAGAAGTATATCTTTATAAGATACTCAGACCATTCTATAGGGTAAGTGTTCATAGGTAAAAATCAAAATGAGACTATAGGTGAGATAGAGTCACGTGATGTGACATTTTTTGAGAGTGATTTTCATAGCATGAGAGAAATTAGGAGAGAGAATCCTTATTTATATAAGATGATAGAGTTGTACTTAATAAATCGACTGAGCTATAAGAGGAAACATTTCCACACGTCGATCCAAATGGAAGCAACTTATCTCCAAGTGACAAAGTTACATATCGGAGCTTTTACTTCGTAAGAGTACTAGAAAAAGTATGCCTAAACGTAATTTTGAGATTGAAGGAAAAGTTTTCCTAGTATCACCAGAAGATAATGAAGAACAAAAACCAATACAATAAGCTCTGTCATGCCATGTATAGAAAAAAAAAGGAAAAAGAAAAAATGCAATGGTAGAAGAAATGGAGTCTATGAAATCCAATTAAATTTGGGACTTGTTGATCTTCTAACTGGTAGAAAAGCTATTGAAAACAAATGAGTTTTCAAAATAACGTGAAAAATTAATGAGACTATAGAGATGTATAAGGCTCACTTAGTAATAAATGGCACGCAATAGGATGGTATAGATTATGAAGAGACCTTTTTACTAGTAGTGAAATTTACTTCAATTCACTTGCTCTTAGCCATAATGGCACTTTTAGAAATGTAAAGACTTTCTTTCTCCATGGAGAATTGAATGAATAAATATACATGCGACAACTAGTAGGTTTAATTAAAATAGGCTAAGAGAATAAAGTTTGTAAATCGAAAATATCAATATATGGCCTAAAGCAGTCTTATAGATAGTAGTATTTGAGATTTGACAAAGCAGTTATCTTATACAATTTTGTCATGAAAGACAAAATTCCCTTTATTTATTTAAAAAGATACGATGAGAAGTTTTAATTTTATCTCACTATGTAGTTGGTATCTCATTGGGTGGAAATAATAAAGATTATGTTGAAATCATTAAAAAATAGTTGTCTTCAAATTTTGAAATGAAGGATATAGGTAAAGCAGTTTATATAATAGGTGTTAAGATCTATATAGATCATTTGAAAAGGCTTCTTGCTCTATCACAAGAGCCATATATAAAAAAGATTCTTGAACAGTTCAAAATGAATAATTGAAACCCTATGATAATCCTACATCAAAAGTTGTCTCTTAAGTTTTCAAAATTATCCTAAGATTCTTGAGGAAAAAGAAGAAATGTCTCAAGTACAAAATTCCTGTGCAGTTGGGAGTTTGTGTATGCTATGATATGTACTCGTTCCGACTTTTGTTATGCTACTGGTATGGTCAATTTGATCCTAGAAGTGGGCATTTGAAAGCTGTTAAGAGGAGGATATTGAGATTTTTGAAGGGTACTGCTAGTTATTCCTTGTGCTATCAAGTGAATGGTTAGTGACACGGATGCTAATTGGGATGAAGATCTAGATGAGTGCAAATCAACTTCGAGATATGCATTTTTGCTTAATAATAGCTTCATCTTTTGGAGTTGCAAAAAACAAGTGTGCATTTCCTTATCTACAATGGAAGAAGATTTGTAGAATGTGCTTCAACAATACAGGAAACTATTCGGTTAAGGGGATTATTTCATCATCTAAGAGTCGTTAGCCCTTGTTTGTTACCCATTATTTCACAATTTATCACATTATTTTTTCTACATTACTCATTTTTAACTACACATTCTTCATTAAAATAATATTACACGCAAAAAAGAACTTTTCCTTCTTTTTTAACCACACATTATCTATCAATTTACTATTCCATAATACATTTTTAAAAATTAAAGGAGCTCAAACACACCCTTAATTGTGACGTAAGACCTTATATAGATTTATTGTGATAGTCAGACAACTATTGCATATATAAAGAATCCCAAGTATTATAACAAAACCAAATACATTGATACAAAATATAATTTTGTAAGAGACATCATAGGAAATAAATGAGTTTATAATATATTTCTATGCACCAAATGGTAACTGATCAATTTAAAAAACCCATCCCTAGAGATGCTTTATTACTTATGTTAATCTTTGGGATTGCGTAGAATTTGAATTCTGTATTACAAAAACCTTTTTATATGTCCATTAATGAACAATGTTTTTAATTCATATGCTAAAAATATGTAACGTTCACATGTAGTTGTGAAAGTCGAAAAACTTATGCTATAGGCGGTTCATTGAAACTGCAACCAACAAGTCAAACTGATTGTAAAGCAAGAATGTCTGCATCTTTAGATAGTCTTGAAATATGGAGGATTAACAAAGTACACCTTGAACACAATCACAAAACAAGTCCATCCAAGTCTAGGTCATACAGATGGAACTGAAAATTGAGTACGAGTGTGAAGAGAATGATGTGATAGGAATTCCCTTACACAAGAGTTATAACTCCGTAGTTGTCGAAGCTAATGGATATGAGAATACGACTTTTGTGGAGAAGGATTGTTGAAACTACATTGAACAGGTGAGACGATTATGCCTTGGAGAAAGAGATGCCCTCATAATATAGGCATACTTTTCAAAGATATAGGGGTTTTATTTTAGTATGGACTTAGACGACGAAAGCAAACTAAAGAATGTTATATGGACGGACAACATATGTAGACAATCTTACATGGAGTTTGGTGATGTTGTCACTTTTGATTCTACCTATCTCACTAATAAGTACGACATGCCATTCCGCCCTTTCGTTGGCATGAATCATCGTGGCCAATCCACACTGCTCGGTTGTGGATTGTTATCAAACAATGACACATGAACTTTTGTGTGGTCGTTCAGAACATGGCTTGGGTGTATGCATGGTCAAGCTCTTAATGGAATTGGTACTAATCAAGATCGGGCAATGCAAAATGCCATTGAGATTGTTTTTCCAAACACGAAGCATCGATGATGTTTATGGCACATTATAAAAAAGTTGCCAAAAAGTTTGGATACCACATTCAGAAGAGCTCGATATTTTCTGCTATACATGGATTGGTCTATGATTCCGAGAATGTACAAAAATTCAATGAAGGTTGGAGGTTGATGCTCAATATGTATGACTTGCATGACAATGATTGACTGTCAGGATTATATGAGAACAGAGTTCGTTAGGTGCCTTGTTTTTTGAAAACCATGTCTCGGCAGGCATGTCAACAACACAACTACGTGAGAACATAAGCGCATTTTTCGACGGGTATGTGCATTCAAAAACCTTATTCAAGCAGTTTGTCGAGCCGTGTGAAAGAGCATTAAGTAACAATGTCAAAGAGGAGTTTCGGGCTGATTTCAAGTCGTACTCCCAAATGGTGCCGTATGTGACAACTTTCGAAATGAAAAAGCAATTTCAATCGGTATATTCAATTTCAAAGCTCAAAGAAGTTCAGCAGGAGTTCATTGGGAAGATATACTGTGACGTCATATCTAAAAATGCCAATGATTACTATTGGTCGACTTACAAGGTTCATGAGATGTCGCACTTCACGAGCACTAGAAGAAAAAATCATGTTGCGTATCATTTCGGAGGGATACATGTGAATTGATTTGTAGTTGCCACCTATTTGAATTTTGGGGAATTATTTGTAGGCATGTGATCGCAGTCTTGATCTGTAACGACATAACGTTGATGCCTAAGTATATAATAAGGAGGTGGAAAAGAGATGTCAGTAGAGCACATTTGAGGATCACAGTAAATTACGATGGATTGGTAAGTACTCTTGGACAGTTGAGGTACGACGAGATGTGGCATGCTTTTTCGGAGGTGGTGGACCTCACAGCAGATGACGAAGGAAGGACACATACTATATTGGAGTGGATAAAATCGCAAGTAAAAGATTTACGGATGAGAAAGTCAAGTGTTGGAAGCGCTGTCCACTCACAGCCTAACAGTAGTAGTGGACACATATTAGATCTAATATCGTCGAACAGAAAGAGCGCACCAAAGAAACTTCAGAGGAAAGGCCATTAGAGTCCAGTTCAAAGAGAGGGAAGGTATGTTTTACTATTACTATCTTCATTCACTAAGAATTTGTAACAATCGCCCTTTGTTACCGGTATCCCGTTTGACCTCAAAACATTTTCGATATCCATGGTTACAACTAGGGCATCAATGTTTTAACTGGCATTATCCAAAGTAGTGCATGTTGCTTTTGCAATCGTGATAGGCTCCGAAATTTCTTCCTCTCGTTCTGGCCGACTACTGCAATTGAAACAAACTCGTCAAAAAGATAGACTCGAAGTGGTAGTTAAATGATTGATTATACATACATATGATTGAAAATATGATAAAATAAAAGTTCATCTTCTATTGTACATACGTGAAATTCGAATTACCCCCTAAAGAAATAATTAAATAAAAGTTCATCTTCCATCATACAAACATGAAATTCCAGCTGCAAATGCTAGGAGGCTTCTTTTTAAACACAAACTCAAGGGTTCATTTTCTTTGCCAGGTGATAACGTGTTTATAAACTTAGCATATATTAATTTACTAGCCTACTGTGCGTGCAAGAGTAACTATTATACTAATTTTAATTTTCCCATTATACAACCTTGTATTCAATCTCAACAACTGGTGCAGGACATTTCATCTTCATAAATCAACAAGAAGAATTCTTAGAATAAATGTATTCAGAATAACCGGTTGTATTCAATCTCAGTGAAGAAACTTATGTAAAACCGAGTTAACAACAAAGCTTAAATGCTACATCCATCTTGATAAAACAAGAAGTCTCATAATAAATGTAACTTACTCAAACAAAGATTAATCAACATCCAAAATCCAAACTTGTATAATTGGAAAACTTTCGAAATTCAAACATGGTAGTTATAAAAAAACATTATCCAATCTCAAAATCCATGTCAATAAACAACTTAACAAATACTTATATTACCGCTAGGGATGGAGGTGTGGTTGAGTTGAGTGTGGCACCAAGCGATGACGGTGAGTGCGACGGCCGATTCTGCCTGGGGTTGGAGCTTAGGGCAAACTGACGACAAATCGTTGTTGTCAACAATGTAAATGTGAAGGATACGATGTACGCCGGCTGATACTGACGATGAGTGCGACAATCAACTTGGATTTGGGAAAAGTTGCGTCTGTACCAATGTCAATTTGGGGGGAAATGGGGAAGCTCACTTGGTTTATGCGGGTGTGGATTGCCCTTTTGTTCATTTTTTTCCAATTCCCTTTTAGTTTGATTGTGATTTTAATGCTAAGTCAGTCATTTTAAATTCCTGTACATTTTCTGTCAAAAGGGCCCTATGCTTATAGTCGGAATTGACACATGCAAATCAGTACACAAGCAACAACAATGGCACCCATCATCAATTTGAGTTCGTACATCGCACTAATGAGTGGCATCGTCTACGATTGTCCCCGCCAACCTGTGGAACAGGAAGAGAGTGTTGCAAGTATATGTGTTTGTATGGGGGGAGAGAGAGAGAGAGAGAGAGAGAGAGAGAGAGAGAGAGAGAGAGAGAGAGAGAGAGAGA
>NW_019230089.1:214685-256291 GCF_002742605.1 Olea europaea var. sylvestris
AGAGAGAGAGAGAGAGAGAGAGAGAGAGAGAGAAATTTAGTAGATTAATTTAATTTAATAATATTATTGTTAATATTAAAAAGCAGAATTATGACATGAATTTTGAATAAACTTTAGTTTTAAATCTCATTTTTGAGGTTGGAAGTTAAAAACCCCGTGTGGGGGTAATTTCCTCTTTATCAAATCGACCATATAAATCAAATCTATTTTTACCATCTTTACATTAACAAGACTCCAAGCTCAATAACCTTTCCAGTCATTTAACTTCCAATTAGCACAATCATATATCCGATAGAATAGTTGTGCTGCACCTTTTATATTTCGCTCATAGAAGACCCGTTCAATCAGCCAGGAAGCGACTCCCTCTCCATCTAGATTTACTTTAGGCAGTACGGACGTAAACAAAAATAATTAACATCTAATGACAGTTCGATCAATCCAAGTAAACAATCTTTCATGTTAGGGTACTTAAAGATGCAAAGAAAAGTAACCTTGATCTAATGCAGTACAAATTCCCGTGATTTTACCCATTTGGGCAGCACCATATTCAATTTCTTCTCCCATTTTCCATGTCTTCGAGTATTGAGCTTGAGTCTCGTACATTGGCATCTGGTGCAGATCTGATAGATACACTCTCAAATTCTGACTGCCTAACTGTAAGAGCATTAGCATTGGTTGATGATGATTGGTTGCCATTTCTCGAGTCTGCCAGCATATTGAAATATGCATGGGGTGCCCAACCTGCATAGCCAAGAAAGTTGTTAAGAATGTACCGATAAAATTCAGCTATACAAACATTGCATTAGGGTTCCTGTTCTCATGGAATGATGGAAGGGCACTGCGGAGGAGAAAACACGCAGTAAACTTCCAGCAGAGTGGTTTATTGGCCCTGTGATGTGATTATTGAATATTGTGGCAATGGTCTGCCATTACAGTTTACTTGAAAATTTTCAAATCTGACAGTCAATACGATGATTCCACCCCTCAATTTAATCAGAAAAAACAGAATTATAAACTTGATAATTTAAGTGAGCTGCAGAGAAGCTCTACAGGTGATTGAGGCCATCCTCTGTCCTAGGAAAATGACTCTTATTCCATTCAGACCGTTTTACGCTCACCTAGTTAAAATTTGAAGACGAGGAATTTACAAATTGAGAAAATTATGTAAGCTAAGCTAAATTAACCCTTGGTCAATATCCTATTCCTAGTATAGGAGACAGAAGCATTCATAGCCAATTTGAAGTAACTGAAATTCTCCTAGTTAAGTTTTCAAATCTCGCTTGAATCTATCACTAAATTCTTACTTCAAGTAATAAATCGCAAAACATGCATACTTTCAGAGGAAAAACATGAATTTTCTTTTATACATCAAACATTAGTAGAGAACATAAGGGTTAATAGCACCAAACGTCCCTACATTTCATTTTTTTGTATTTTCGTCCATATTTCAACGTTTCGTTACAGAAAACGTCATTTTCACTATTTTTTAATGTAAAATGACCACAATTCCCTCCTATTTAAATAAAAAAAAAAAAATAAAGAATAAATTACAATCTTACTCCAAAATGTTTTAAAAAGTGCAAGTGAGTCTAAATAATTATTAAAAGCCTAATAGCACAAAACGCTCCCACATTTGGCATGTAGTGTGCAAAATGTCCCTACATTTCAAATTGGTAAAAATGAAGTTTTCCGCAATAAAACGTGGAAATAGGGATGAAAATGCAAAAAATAAAATAAAAAATGTAGGGACGTTTTGTGCTATTAACCCTTATTAAAATAAAAAAAAATAAAAAATAAAAACTCTTTTCTTCTTCTCCAAATGGGACTGCCACGTTAGAAGTGAAAAAACTCCGACTAACCATCGCCCAAACCGCCAAACCTCCATATTGCTGAACCATCCGTTGATATTTTAAAACCATGAAGAGAGGCGCCCTGGTGAGTATATTCGATTGATTGTTGGAAATAAAATGGGTCTCTCCTAAACAGATGACGTCACCAGTATTTGCATTCGCGAGTTGGGTATTTTGGCTTACAATTCCTAACAAATCTATTGGTATGAAGGTTATAATATTGGATGGTATGTGTAGAGGGAAGTGAGGGCATTTCGGAGATATGGTGGTCCAGCAATTTGGGGCTGTGGTTTGTTGGAGTGTTTTGGCTCCTAAGGTGACTAACCCATTTGGAGAAGAAGAGGAAAAGGGGAGAGAGAGAATTTTTTTTAAAAATATTTTAATAAGGCCTAATGACACAAAACTTCTCTACTTTGACGCTTATTGCAAAAAACGTTCTTACGTTTCAATTGTTTTGGCATTTTCATCCCTATTTCCACATTTTATTGAGAAAAACATCATTTTTATCAATTTGAAACGTAAGGACGTTTTGCACACTACTAGCCAAACATAGGGATGTTTTGTGCTATTAGGCATTTTAATAATTATTTGAACTCATTTTCACTTTTTAGAACATTTAGGAGTAAGATTGTAATTTATTCTTTATTTTTTTTATTTTTTATTTTTTTGTTTTAGTTAAATAGGAGAGTATTTTGGTAATTTTACATTAACAAATGGTGAAAACGACGTTTTCTGCAATGAAACATTGAAATAAGGACGAAAATGCAAAAAAATGAAAAAGAAGTATCCAACGTAGAGGCGTTTTGTGCTATTAACCCAAGAACATAATATAATTCAGAACAGAAAGGAAGTTTAGTAGGTGAAACAATTAGAGTTAATAATTCTAGGATGGATGCGAGAAAAATACCATCTACGTGATATGGTGGTGGGAAGAATTGCAAGTAACAAAATGAAGCAATTGTCATCCCTGCACAAGGAGAGGCAAGTAGAAAAGATTGCAAATAAATATACTAGTGGAGAACATATAAAACACGTCATAAGACTAGACTCCATTCACATCATGCATACCTAATAGACCCCCGGTAAATACATCTTCCCAATGGTGCCAATAATCATCAACTCGTGAGATTCCAACTAATGCAGCAACGAGTAAGGGCAGGAACGTAATGCAGAGCTTCGCAACATGGCCCCTACGGTCAAATACTCTAATTTTCCCTGACAAGTACCAGGCTAGAAAGCCAAGACCAGCAAAAGACCCTACAGTGCAATACTCCAAATGTCATTGAACTTCTATGTCTTTAGGTTAGAAACTCACAAGGCTAGCTCCAATAGCGAGGTAAACCTGTTAATTGGAACATGGTATAGACATTGGTGCATATATGCATCAAATTATTTTCGTGGAATCTCTAAATCCAGGATATATGGACAAAACCAGATATTAATTATAGTCATTTCATTGTAAATCAAACTAGATATAGGACAAATCAAGCATTGCATGCTTTCATGATCAATATATGGTAAAAGGCTGCAAGCCAACTTACCATAGATGAATCATACAGCTTTGGACTTCAAAATAAATTATTAGATGCCAAAGAACCTGCTCATGCTTGTGGATTGAGAAATATATATAATTTGTCCAAGTTCTATTAATGTAAACGTATACAAGGAATTTCTGCAACTATAAGAGCCTGTTTCAAATATCAGAAAGTTGAATGACCTAGCACAAGGATACGTAAAACTGTTACTCTTGCAGTAATGTCGATAAGCAATCTAGTATATGAATACCTAAAACGGGTATTTCAGTAATAATATGGATTTGAAGTTCATAGATACTCCTCAAAATAGATATACAGAAGTTAACCACAGCAAATAGCTTAGCCCTAGAAAAAGCCAAATTTAATTTTCTGAAATTTCTTGTTAGTAGAATTAACTAATTTATAAGACGCAATGCATCAAAAAAACTACATAAAATATTAACTTGGACTAAAGCTGAAAGAGCAATAATAAAGAAAGTGACCGAGTTCAATTAATTAATATACAGACATAGATATGTAATGAAAAGAAAAATCAATTAACTTTATACATAGCAGGACATCGTCGTAAAAGATCAATTAGATGCACACATATATGATATGCATACATGTATGTAATTCGTCATACTAACAACATTTCCAATGTCAATAATATTTGGGTCTAACCACATATGTACAGCACTTCAAATGGACTTGTAACGAGTAAGCAAACATTGTAGATTGCAAATGCCAACACAGGCAATGACGTGGTGAGTATACTCACAGGAAGTATGTCCGCTAGGGAAACTTTTATGTCCTTCTTTGATGACACTCTTCAATCCAGTACACTGGACATTCCTTGTGACAGGATGGAACACCTATCAACATAATTGACATATATTACTTACTGAGAAAGCTAATGTCAAGAGTTTAAAGTTAAACCATGAAAACTCACCCCTTTTCCATCAGGAAAGCAACGCCAAAAGAAGTCCGGACGAGGACGACCAACAGCATCTTTAATTGCATCAGTAATAACACCAGTAACAAGTACAGAAAACAAGAGGCCTGACAGAGTATACAGTAAACATCATTGCATTCTGCATTCTATAATATTCACCTTTAATGGGAAAAACAATATTTATTTTGGAAAAGAAAGAATAATACCCAATATAGCTTGGTGCAAATCGTAGACATCGTGTCTAATAAAGTAGAAGACTATAATGACAATGGAAGGCAATATTATTGCAATCATCTGTTAGAAATGAAAAAGGAGAAATGGTTATAAAACTTTCTCAAGAGAAGGAAAACGAAGGAAACTTCTCCTAACAGTATATCTACATACAACATGTTCATTAGTAATGTTTCTAAAAGACAGCATACCGGAACAGCCCAGAACGGAACAGTATTGTCTTGCAATGGGTATTTCAGGTCTGTCATCATCTCCTCTCCAACAAATCGATGGAATGGTTCTATTATATTTAAAATGATCTCTATTACCACAAGCATCAATAGAATAAGCCAATCATGCATGTGGAATCTTGCTACTTGCACTCCATGAGATTTTATCGTGTGGGCACCCAACTGTATCTCTGGCATCTTCACCAACTAAAACAAATCTCAAGTAATTATTACTTGACGTCAACAGAAACTTCCTAATAAGAAGTAAAAAAAAATATCAATTCAAATCTTAACATTAATGGACAGGGTGACCAGAAATTTCGAGTGACCAATATGAACTCAAATAAAAAATTAAAAAATATAATGAAACAATACAAACACAGAGAATACTCATACTGATAACACTATTCAAAGTTTTTTTTTTTTTTTTTATTATTTTTTTTATTTTTTTTTAAAGTTTTGTTTGGTCTTTTTTGATAGTATATAGATATATTCATTTTAGCTCTAAAATATATAGCAATTAGAAATGCCTTCAGCAAAGGTAAATTTAAGGTAGTTCTCATTGCTCTTTCTTAGCACACAAAAAAACCAAGTCTTTGTTTTAGTAGAAATGAAGCAAATATAGTAGCACATCCATTATTTCTAAAAAAAAAAAAAATAAACAAATTAAACTTGATACAGATTCAGCTTTGCTTTACTCTAGGTTACCATTTCATTTTCATCCATGATCCCCATTCTCTCTTAAGTTTGGCACTTTGGTCCCCATTCAACATTTATCATCATTTAGGTAATGAAACTTAAACTTTCACAACTAATAGATAACTTGTCAAATTTAAGATGAAAAGTAGCCTTAAATCCACTCGTGGTTCACATGTGATTATGAATGATCCTCGAAAAGACAAATCTACCCTCATTTCCAGAGAACCATAAAGTGAATATTAAAAAAAGTTAGAAAAGGAAGAAAGTTTAGAAACGCAAACTTCAATCTTCCCCACCTTCGACCACTTCTATCATAGGCATAGTCCCCTTCCTCGACCTGACAAGTGGGTTTCCAGATGAGTCCGCAGCAGAGTGGCATCCAAACACCTTATAATGTGGCACTAATTCTAATTTCTGCGATCTCCATTCTTTTGTGGCCATCACCAAAGTAGAGATGAAGATGCAGAAACTCAACACTCCAGTAAGCCCTCTGAATCTCCATATACATACATTGGAAAAAATCTTGCACCGTACCATAATTATCCAGAGATTGAGGATAAAATAAGATCTCAAAATTAGAGAACACATCAGATTGTGAGATCCCGTAGCTTGAATGATTTTTGGATTCATCATTTTTTGCGCCCAACTAATCAGTCTGTTCTGGGTTTAATAACTTCGACTAATACCTCAAATTAATACTTTATCTAGCATCCCCTCAATACATATAAAATGATGTTGTGCAGCTTAATCAGAAACCTTACACAAACCCAAATAAAACTTTCCCTTTTTCTATCAAATTTTCCAATTTTAACATGCTCATTCCTGGATCCTGTTCTCAACCAAGTGGAAAGATAGAACTAGATGAAATCAATGTCAGAAAATGCCAGGTATTTAGACAGATTCCGTCAACCAAAAATCCCGATCAGAAGACGTGGGCAGGGTTAAGTACCACATGAAAGGAATGCTCAATTCAGGCTTTCAGAAAGATCCATAGATTCTTGCCTAGAGACACGTCAGAGATTATTGAAGCAACTAAAACTAAATAATGACACTAAGCGAAACAAGCATTGAGAACAGAAGTGTTCTATGGTATCATGGTAAGAAAACATTACCATTTATGGCGAGAATCAGAAAGTATGGTCCTCTCATGAATAAAAACTAGTGAAGCTTAGATAATCTCAAATTGCAACAAACCCAAACCCAGGTGGAAAAGGAAATACAAAGAAGCGTTAACCAAAAAAAAAAAAGCTTATTAATTATTTTAAAACATAAAAAATATGACTGAGTTGACTCAATTTTCAAGCTCGAAAACTTTGCATGTTTTTAATATTAAACGGAGATTTGGCAATCCGAGGGTATTTAAGTTCACATGTTATGTTCACATTGCAATAATTATATGGTAACAAAATAAATAAGAATTTTTTAGAAATATTTTTAAAACTTATTTTGCTATAGCCAGCATATTGCGATGGTAAGATCTCCACTCTCATTATCTTAAATTTACTAGTTCGGAGAGAAACCGAAATATTAGGAAATTTAGGGTCAATTCTTCAAAATTATGCTTCTGGCCAGACAAACAGAACTTTAGAAAAGCATAACTGAATTAAAATTACACAAATTCAATTTATACAAAAAGAAAACAATTTAAAACTTCAATTCCCAAAAGCATCACTAATAAAGTTAAATATGAATAGAAAAAGTAGATTCAAAGCAACTAACTGTTCAAACCTTAAAAAAAAAAAAAAAAAAATCCTTCCAGAAATTGTAAAAATTTACAGAGAAAAAATAACTAAAACAGAACAAGATTACGAGAACTCACCCTGAGAACTGTAAATTTAGTGTTGAATTAAAATTGCAAGAAATTTTCTCTAACTGACGAGAAAAAGAACAACGAAGTGGAAGTAAACAAGTAAAGAGGTTTCTTCACCAAATCCATTTAACCATCTCTGTTTACTGTCGTTTTCAATTGGAATTCCCAGAAAGAGAGAGTGTGCATTAAAGTAATGAGGCTTCACTGTCTTCTGGAAGAAGTATAAAAGCGAAGAGATAAAAAGGGTGGAGGATTTGAATTAAAGTGGAAGAAAGAACAATTTTTAAGCACCAGTTTGACACCCATTAAATCATTTGAGTTTTGTGATAAGCGTACTGGGAAAATTCTTAAGACTTATTTCAAAATTAAGATAAAAGATTTAAAATTTTAAAAATTAGATATTTATTAAAAATTATTTTTGAAATAATTAATTAAAAATATATTTTATAAATTAAATATAATGTCACAATTTTATACATGAGGTCATAAATTATCGAATTAATTGATTATAAATAATTTCTCAATTACAATTAAAAAATTTATAGCATGAAATTATTTCATGATCACAAATTTATCAAATTAATTGGCCACATATTATTCCTTAGTCACAAGATATTAAATTAATTGACCACAAATTATATTTAGGTCACAAATTCTGAAATTATTGGTCACAAAACGAACAAATTTTTAGGCCACACATTATTTATTGATCATAATTTATCTATATCATTGATCACATATTGTTTATGGTTCACACCTTAACCAAATCATTCGTGACCACCACCAACACTTGTGACCACAACCTCACTACTGCCACCAATCACCTCACCACTAAAATCATCATTGTCAGACCACCACCACCTCCCGACAACAAAACCATCATCTCAAATACAGTAGCCAACATCACCACCACCACCCACCCATCCATAACCATTGTGCCTCCACAACCACCACCACTAAAGAATCAGATTCAAAATTATTACAGTCATCGCCACTACCACGCCACCACTGCTGCAACCGATCCACAACTATAGCCGTCACCACCACCTCTCACCATCACAGCCCACCAAAAATCACAACTATCATCTCTTCTATCTCCATCTCCACAACACCACCCCTCACCAAAAATTCTCCAATCGCCATTATCACCACCACGACCTCAACAAATCTACGGCACTGTAATCTTCACACAAACCTCTAGTGTCATATGCCACCAAGAATGGTTGCAACACCTTGCACAATGCTACAACTAGCTTAGAGTGGCGGTGCCTTTACCGTAGTAGCATGCATTGTCGCTCAGAGGTCCAACTTTGATAGAGAGATGGTTGGAAGAGAAGAGAGATTCTGGGAAGAGAGAGAGATCTGTCTCCAGTAGAGTGGTAGAGAGAGTTTGTGGGAGAGTGAGAATAGATAGGTACAGAGAGAGAAAAAAGAAGATGGAGATAGGGTTTGGGAAGGATCTTAGATATTTTAAAAAAATTTTTTTACAGTTGTAACATAATTTATTGTATATTTCGTTTATTAAGTTAAACTCGATGAATGGAAGTGGAATTAATAGGAAAAAGCAAAAATTGACAAAAATTTGCAAGATCCAAAGCTTGGTGACTGAAGTGTCAATACTCAAATGTTGTGTCAAACTCCATGATGAAGATTTGAAATTACTAAAGGTCAATTGGTTGTAATTAGAAACCAAAATGAGTGAAATATAACCAAAATATTATCACAAATCAATTTTCAACTATACATTGATGTTTCAAATTTTCAGCTAGAGATTGAGACCCATTTTCGGCCTAATAAACGTTCGACCTGGAAATTAGCTACTTCTAGTAAAATTGTAGTCCTTTGAGTTATCTTTAAATTCAATATCGGGAGAGGGAGTTATGATAAAAATACCGAAGAAGGTATAATGTTAAATTTTTCCCGAGAGATGGCCCTTAACCATATGTGAGAACAAATACTTCATAACTTTCATTGATGATTTCTTTCTATATAGATATGTTTACCTGGTTAATGATAAATCTCATGCTCTTGATAAATTCAAGATTTTCAAATGGAAGTAGAGAAACAATGAGAAAAAAGTATTAAAGTAGTGAGATTTGACCGTGGGAATACTATGGAAAGTATGATAAGTTTGGTCAAAACATGGGTGATTTTTTTACAAGGGTGTAGGATAGTGCCTCAATATACCATGTTAGGGATACTTTAGCAGAATGACGTTTCTGAAAGACGTAATTGAATTTTGAAGGATATGGTTAGGAGTATGATGAGTAATAAGCTAAGTTTGGCTCATTTCAGAGTTTGGGGATATCCAACTAAAGTTAGGATTTATAATGCTCTTGAAAAGAAATTAAACCCAAAATCAACTCCTGATTATTATATTAGATATCCGAACAAATCAAATTAATATAAATTCTATTTTTCCAATCTTGGCACCAAAATTTTTGAGTCCATTAATGCTAGATTTTTGGAGAACGATTTTGGTGATAGTGGGAGTTCTGTGTTGAAGGAACTTTTTGTTGAACCGAATCAAGTCATTGTTCCAGTTTCTGTTATATAGGAAAGAATTTTTTCTCAACCAACCAAAATTGTTAATAAAGAACCTAGGCATCAAGAGGAACTTTTGGTTCCTCCTCCAATAATGATTGAGTCAGTTTTTGAGTCACAAGTCATAAGATTGCAATGGAAAAGGCGGTATGCATTGCCCAATTATTATATTACATATTTATTGGAGAGTGATTTTAATATTGGGCATATTGTTGATCATGTTACTTATAATCAAGCATTAACAAGTCTTGAGTCACATAAATGGATAAATGTTGTGGAAGATGAAATGAATTCTATGGAACAAAATGGAGTTGGGAACTTGTTAAACTTTCTCCTGATGTTAACACCATAGTAACAAGTCGATCTTCAAATGTAAATTGGACTCAAAAGGGAATGTTGAATAAAAGAAGGCAAGATTGGTTGTAAAAGGGTTCACTCAGCGAGAGGGCATAGACTATAATGAAATTTTCTCACATGTTTCGTCCAAAGATTCTTTTCAAGTTATCATAGCACTTGTACCACACTATAATTTGGAGTTTCGTCATATGGATGTTAAGACAAGCTTTTTGATGGAGTGCATTCTGAAAAGGTTTACATGAGATAGCCTGAAGGTTTTGTTGTGAAGGAAAAAGAAAACTTGGTATGTAAGTTGAACAAATCCTTATATGGCTCTAAGCAAGTATCTCGATAGTGGTATTTGAAGTTTGATAAGATTGTAACTTCTTTTGATTTTGTTGAAAATACAGTTGATCAATGAATTTATCTAAAAATCAGTGGGCGATTTTTTTCTTATTCTGTATGTTGATGACATTTTGCTTGCTAACGTTGACTTGGGATTACTTCGTGAGACAAATAAAATGTTATCTGCTGGTTAGAGATAAAAGATCTTGGAGAAGCTTCATATGTGCTTAGCATTGAAATACATCGTGACAAGAGTCGTGATGGCTTATTGATACTTTCTTAGAAGGCTTATATACGACGTGTTCTAGAAAAGTTTAACATGTAGAAATATGTACTAGTGATGTACCTATCATGAAAATGGATAAGTTTAACAAAGCTTAATATCCAAGGAATGAGCTCGAAAGGGAATATAAGAAGATGATATCGTATGCTAGTGATGTAGGGAACTTGATATATGTTCAAGCTTGCGCCAGACTAGATATAGCCTACAAACTCAGTGTTCTTAGTAGATTTTAGTCGAATATAGGGCAAGAATATTGCAGCAAAGAAAGTTATGAGATACTTGAAGAAAACTAAAGGTTATATGCCTACCTTCCAGCGTTCAAATCACCTTGAGGTGGTAGGCTACCCAGATTCTAATTTTGATGGATGTTAAGATGATTTGAAATCAACCTAATGTTATATTTTCATGTTGGTTGGTAATGCTATCTCTTGGAAAAGTGTTGAGCAGATTCTAGTGGCATCTTTTACTATGCAGGCTAAATTTGTATCATGTTATGGAGCTATGGTCCTAGCCGTTTGGTTAAGGAATGTTATTTACGGGTTGAAAGTTGTTGATTCGATCTCAAGACCAATTACTATTTGTTGTGATAATAGCACCGCGGTGTTATTTTCAAGGAATATTAAACGTTATGGTGTGTCAAATCACATTGACATCAAATATTTGGTGGTTACAGACAAAGTTAAGGAAGGAAAGATCAAAATAGAGCATTTCAGTACAGAGGCGATGACTGCACATCCTTTGACTTTGGGACTTGCTCCAAACATTTTTAAGATATATGTTGCTAATATGGGTATTATGGAAGCCTTTGAAGTTTTTGGTTAGTAGGAATTATTTATGCAAAAGAACTACATTTTGGCTTGATACCTTCGATGTGTTTGTAAGCAACCCATATGTTTTCCAGGTACAGCCCATTTCAATAATAAAGTATATTTTCCCTGACCATAAAGTATTTTGAACACGTATTTGGCTTATATCCTTTTATTATGATATTATTATAATCTTGAGATATAACGGATAAAAACATAAGATGAGCCTCTTTTGGAGATATGTGGCTTCATTTTGATTTGAATCATTATGAGAACCGATATGAATTAGCACAATTTGCATCACATGGTGCTAAATTCATACTATATACTGCCATATTGGTTGAAGGATAGGATCCATGTCGATAAAGAAGTTAGCATTTGTAACTATGGAGTGGCCTTACATCGTTCAAATGGTGTAATGACTTCCATGCTTGACGTTGACATTCTTGTTGAATCGAATCATATTTTCTAAGGTGTTATCACTGGAGCTATATATGTGTGGCCACCTACTATGTAGTCTAGCTCGATAGTCAAAAGTTTTGTTTTATTATTTAATAGCAATCAAATCTTTGCCCAAGTGGGAGAATGTAAGAATAATTTCAAAATATGGGTTTCCCATTTGATTGCAAATTTTATGTTTTATAAAACGGTTAAATGTATAGATCATAATTAAACTAGGGTTATATCCTATATAATGTGGTAATTTAAGTATATGCATCATAAATATTAAAACCCTAATAGGGTTGAAGTTATTATTGCGAATTTCAATAGATGTTCCATGATTTTTATGCATGCTTTTCATGTTCATTTTATATATATATATATATATATAGGAAGATCAAAGAGATGATATGTTTAATTTTACTCGAGATGATATGTTTAATTTTACTCGAAAGACGCTGAATAATCGACTTCTAATTCGTGAAATTTCAGGCTCATGATATCAATCTCAACCTTATCAATACACCCAAGCAATCATGACCCAAAACCTTAAATTTCTTCCACACTTCGATTGCTCAAGATTTGTACTCACTTAGGACACAAAGAGACGGTATTTGTAGCCACAAAAGCCAGAGAAGAACAAGAAAAAAAGTCCAAGGATAAGCACAAAGTAATGGGCAGACTCGATTCTCTCTCTAACAAGCTAAACACACATTAATGACAAAACAAATGAGGCTAGCGTATATAGGTTAGGTTAGGTTAGAGTGATGGGGCCAAGCCCAATTCAAATATGATAAGTGGGCCAACATATATAAGCTATCTAATGAGTGTAGAAACCGGGCTTTGAGCAACATTGATTAATTAGGTTGCTTCCAATGGTCCAAATAGTCTTAGGGTCGGGTCATTAATCTTGGGTGTCGATATTTATTTTATTCAACATCGGTTTAACATCATCGCTCGGATTATTGGGTATCAAAACCTAACGATCTTTACCTTGATGCCCAATAATTTTTAAGCAAACAAAACACAAAATTTATACTTGCACAATCAAAGTAATCTAATAAAATTGGTATCACAGACCTTACCTCGTGTTTCGAACCTGAAACACATATCATACCTGCTCCATGTACTTACTTACCAGGGCTATGGTCCAAATAACACCCAAGTAGGAATAAGTAATTACAGTGAACAAATAATCATGCGATGAAGATACTATATAAGATAATACACAAATCTTTTCAAAATCTCGTTTACATAGAGCTAAAGATTAACACCAAGTTAATCAGCACACAGTCAAACACATATACAACAAATGCAAAAATGACCCCATGAAATATCTTACCACACTTATCCTATCCCATTTCGTGTTACTCCCACCATGAGAACACATATTTCTTCTCATTGCCCACCATACTCACTAGATAATTACTCAGCTCATGTCTATTTGGCAAGTCACAATAGATCATAAGCTCTTGGGATAATCCCCTGTCATCACATTACTTCTCCCCACCTACGTGGATAATGGGTCTCTACCTTACTGAAGAGATAAAAGTGCCTCTCTCACACTCCACCTGTACATGATCTCTTTCACAAATAAAGGATTCTAAATATTTGATCACATCTCCACTCATGATCCAAATGTCACACTCTACATTCTTGGTACAAGCCACAATACACCCCTAGGCATCTATACTCCACCTTACCAAAAGATATACAACTTATTGCTAATGCATCCTAACCTACTATACATGCAAACAATCATATCAATTAATCACATTACCTCAAATTCATGCAAACACACATATCAAACAAATTAAAATGCAACATATGATCATGCAACAGAATTAGGCAGATTACACACGTGCAGAAAGGATCACACACAGATGCATATGCAGTAACTAGGTTTATCCTCAATAAATCTCACTAGGGTCATAACTTGACCCCTCAACCACATTCGTCTCACCTCTCACATTACCCTTCCCATCCTTCTTTTTAGGACAATCCTTAATAAAGTATCCAGACTTATCTCAGCTGTAACATTGTTTACCACTAGACTTGTCACGTCCCTTTCCCTTCTTCTCATTACCTTCATCACTCGAGTCACCACTCGAATCACCACTATTTTGAGCCTACCCAAATTCATTTGCTTAAACTTCATCCTACTCCTTATCATGTCTAACTCACCACTCTTTTTATCTTCATTTTTAGCCTTAATTTTCATTTCCTTACTCCTAAGTGAGTCTATGACAATCTCGGGTGTTTGGGTGTCCCTACTGTACTTAATTACATTCTTAACCTCTCTATATAAATCAGGCATAGAATTAAGTAAGATAATTACTTTATATGTTTCAGATACCTCTTCAACATAGTTAACAATGTCTTGAACAAGTTTGTTAAAAGTATCCAGATTGTCGTCAAGATCATTTGAAGGATCTATTTTAAAACTAAAAATTCTTTCAAGCAAGTATAGCTTATTAGGAGTGGACTTAAGCAAATATAAGTCTTCCAACTTTTTCCAAAATTCTTTTGTACATCCAGTTTCCCAACTTTTCTCAAAACAGTGTCAGATAAATATAAGATAATCGAAGTGTAAGCAAGTTCATGTATTCCTCTTTTTGTGTTTCTGTCAAATTTGCGAAAAATTTGCCATCTGTGGCTTTTGAAACTTTTGGTTGAACTAAAATCCCCTTCATATTTTGTTGTAAAATTGAAAATTTTCCTTTCCTATTGAAAATACCAATTTTGAAATGTTAAGACATTTTAGGAAAACAAAACAACTAAATGCACAAATTAGTCACACAAAGTAATCCTATGGCCGCAATATACATAGTTCTAGATTCCCAGAATTTCGTAAGATTCGCGATTTTAGATCAAGGGAACTTTCGAACTGGTCAAGTCCAGGTATTCTAATAGAATAATCAATGTAACACGTATGTTAACAAAAAAATCAAATTCTCATACAGTGACTATATGACAATTACAACACAAAATCAATTACAAACTTACAATCAACTTCATCACTTCAAATAGGGTAGATAATTCCTAAATTTTTTAGCATAAACAATGGATGCCAAGCAATGACAACCCCCAATCCTAATGATCATCCCACACGATGATCTGCTAATACGACAACGTAAAGATTTCAGCCAATTTACTAGAGTAGACCTATTTGAGTTTGTAAATTATGAGAAATGCAAATTTGTTACTTTTGGACCTTCACTATTCGCCACAAAGTCACCAGAAACCAATTGAGCAAAATTGAATCCCGAACACACAAGGAAAAAATCGTCCAAATTTTAAAACAACACCAAAAATTGAAAACAAACACCATTGCAAGATATGTCTCGTCGTCCAAAGAAAACTGACAGAAGACACCGTCGAAGGAGGAGGCCCCATGCGCCTACCCGCACTGATGTTGGAGCTCCATGTGTTGTTGGTCCGGTCATGCGCCACCCACCCTAGTGCGGCTCGTTCTGCTGAACACGCGGTGGTCTTGATTTATTCAAAATGTAAGTAGTTTCACTGAAAAATGAAAAAACATATTCGGCAAAAAAAATTTCAACTGAGCAGATCTGATTTCTAATTTTCTGCCAATTTTCAGGTCAGTTTTTGATCTTTTTGGGCCAAAAATCCACCAATAACCTTGCTCTGATACCATTGTTGAATAATCAACCTCCAATTGGTGAAATTTCGGGCTCAGGATACTAATCTCAACCTTATCAACACACCCAAGCAATCATGACCCAAAACTTTAACTTCTTCCACACTCCAGTGCTCAGATTTGTATTCACTCAGGACACAAAAAGACAGCGTTTGTAGCCACAAAGGCCGGAGAAGAACAAGAAGAAAATGCCCCAAGAGAAGCACAAAGTAAAGAGGCAGACTGGTTCTCTCTCAGACAAGGCAAACACACGTTAATGAAAAAATAAAAGAGGTTAGCATATATAGGTTAGGTTAGGTTAGAGTGATGGGGCCAAGCCCAATTCAAATACGATAAGTGGGCCAACATATATAAGCCATCCAATGAGTGTAGAAATCGGGCCATGAGCAACACTAACTAATTAGATTGCTTCCAATGTCCCAAATAGTCTTAGGGTCGGGTTATCAATCTTGGGTGTCCATATTTATTTTATCCAACATCGGTTTAACATTATCGTCGGGATTATTGGGTATCAAAATCCAACAAAAGTGATTATTAAAACATAAGAACATTGATCAACAAGAATGTATGCATATTGTCGTGATACTAAATTGAATTGTATTGAATTAATAATCGGGATTCGAAGTCTTAGTACTCATTTAACCAAAATTTACAAAAGCTTTCATAATTTGTCCATTATAATAATTAGTTTAATTAAGCTAAGAATCAACATTTGAAGTGTGACCCAAAAATATTGAACTTAAAAACCAACACAATCATTGACAATAATTAACCTATTACAATATTCAAGAATCTCACCCGAATTGTTTGAACGCCACAAGAAAATAATTCTTGCTAAGTTCGAAATTTAGTTCAATGAAGAACAAGAAATTGAAAGCAAAAATTGCTCAAAAATTAATCTCTTTTATTGATTGAATGAATGAATGTTTACAATGAAATAATTAGTCCTATTTGTAAGAAACCCATAAAATCTAGTTAAAAATGGAATAAAAGTCTAAATATTACAAAACTTACTAAAAACTATAGTTTTATTATTAATAAAGGATTTTGCGAAAATTCAAAAAAATCGAGCCGAAATTGTACCATGCGGCCGCATAGTACAAGTCTATACGGTCCCATAGAAGGCCCATGAATCCTTACTGGAGTTCCTGCATCAAGGCATGCGACCACATGCCTAGGACAACTATGCGATGCCATCTTGGGCTTCATCGTTGTTTGCTTTTACAAACTTGAACCAACTCGTTTATGCTCCCTAGCCCAACATGAAACTTGTTTCTTTGTTTACTATGATCAGATGTTTCATCCACCGTGGTTTGAGCTAGTAATCCCATCATATCTTTAACCTATTTTAATAAGAACTTAGTCATTGGTCCTTCTTCAACGATTAATGGATCATTGTTCGGATTTGCTTTCGTTGTATTCGTTCCATGGATCACATCGTCCCGTCTCTCTTCAAAAGAATTCGACCTCAAATCTGTACTTGCATCAAAGATAGAAAGATCAAACACCTTAAAAGTAGCTGAAACATTATACTTACCAGAAAGATCTAATTTGTATGCATTATCGTTAATCCTCTCAAGGACTTGAAATAGACCATCTCCCCATAGTTGTAACACTGATTTCCTTTGTTTTGGAAATGTTCCTTTCTCAAGTATCCTCGGGTTCAAATGTAATGCTCTTCTGACCTTTGTTTTCTTGAGAAACACAGTCCTTGTTTTTCTTTTCAATTTACATTCTTACATTTTCATGGATTGATTTCACCAATTCGACATTATTCTTTCCATCTAAGCTACCTCGTTATTAACAGAAAAAGGAATTAAATCCATAGGCATTAGTTGATTAAAACCATATACAATTTCAAAAGGTAAACAAGAAGTAGTAGAATGCGTGGCCTTAATGTATGCAAATTCAATGAGTGGTAAGCACTCTTCCCAGCGCTTTAAATTCTTATTAACAATAGTGCGTAACAATTGTATCATAGTCCTATTAACTACCTCAGTTTATCCATCGATTTGTGGGTGACAAGTTGTAGAAACAATAATTTTGTGCTTAACTTATTCCACAAAACCCTTCAAAAGTGACTAACAAATTTAGCATCCCTATCCGCTACAATGCTCCGAGGAATCTCATGTATATGCACTACTTTTTTAAAGATTAGATCTACAATATTTGTAGCATTATCAGTTTTATGACATGGAATGAAGTGTGCCATTTTACTAAACCTATCTACTACCACAAATATGGAATCTCTTCCCTTATAGTCCTAGGTAAACCTAAGACAAAATCCATAGATAGATCAACCTAGGTAATGGTGTATACAAAACCTGAGGTAAAACCTTAGATTTAACTTTTTTACAAGTGATGCTTCTACTACAAACCCGTTCAACACAAATTTTTATTTTAGGCCAATAAAAATGTTCACTTAGCATATCTAAGGTCTTTTTAACCCTAAAATGTCCTATTAAATCCCTACTATGAGCTTCTCTTACTAACACTTCTCTCATTGAATACTTAGGAACACACAATTTGCTTTCCCAATACCCATCATGCCTAAAGATTTATCCGTAGTACCTTTATCACATGATTCGTTTATATTGGAAAAATCTTGGCCATTAGCTTATATGTCCTTAATATACGTAAATCCAAGTAGTTGAGAACTTAAGGGGGTTAAAAGTATGTACCTTCTTGATAAAAAATCTGCTACTACATTTTCTTTTACCTTGTCTAAACCGAATGACATGTGTGAAATCTAAATGAACTCCATCCATCTTGCATGCCTCTTGTTTAGCTTACCTTAACCTCTCAAATGTTTCAAAGATTTATGTTTGGTGTGAATTACGAACACTTTTGGCCATAGGTAGTGTTGCCATGTTTCCAAAACTCGAATAAGTGCATACAACTCCTTATCATATATAGGATAATTGAGAGCTGGTTCACTTAACTTTTCATTGAAGGAAGCTATTGGCCTTCTATTCTGCATTAAAGCAGCTCCAAAACCTATCCTTGAGGTATTACATTTAATCTCAAAAGTATTGTCAAAGTTAATAAGTGCCAAAACTGGTGCTTTAAACAACCTATTTTTAATAGTGTTAAATGCATATTCTTCTTCAATGCCACATTAAAATCCTACACTCTTTTTGACAATTTTCATGAGGGGTGTGGCAATTGTACTAAAGTCTTTAACAAAACGTATATAGAAACTAGCCAAACCCTGAAAACTTCTTACCTTAGTTGTGCTTTTAGGTGTTGGCCAATCCTTGATAGTCTAATTTTCTCCTCATCTACTTCTATCCCCTTGGTGCTAACAACATACCCAAGAAAAACAACTTTCTCGATGCAATGTACACTTTTTAAAGTCAGCGTAAAGTTATTCTTATCTTAAGATTATAAGCACACACCTTAAATGCCCTATATGCTCATCTAAGTTCTTACTATGTATCATAATAGGATTGAAGTAAACTACTACAAATTTACCATGAATATACACAAAATATGATTCATTAGTCGCATAAGTATGCTAGGTGCATTAGTAAGTCCACATGGCATGATTAACCACTCATAAAATCCATATTTAGTTTTAAAAACAATTTTCCATTCATCATCTTTCTTCATTCTAATTTGATGATAGCCGCTTTTAAGATCGATTTTACTAAATATACATGAGACATGTAATTCTTCTAACATCTCACCTAATGTAGGAATAGGATGATGATACTTTATCGTTATATTATTGATGGCCCGGCAATCCATAAATACCCTTCAGGATCCATCTTTCTTCGACACTCGTAGTACTTGCATAGAGCATGGACTCATACTCTTCCTCGCATACTCCTTGTTCATCAATTCCTTCATTTGCCTTTGAAGTTCTTTGGCCTCCTCGGGATTATTTTGGTAAGGCAACATATTTGGAATGATGGCTCTAGGTATGAATCAATTTGATGATGGATGCCTAGTAACCC
Source organism: Olea europaea var. sylvestris (assembly GCF_002742605.1). Lineage (NCBI taxonomy): Eukaryota > Viridiplantae > Streptophyta > Magnoliopsida > Lamiales > Oleaceae > Olea > Olea europaea. Next base: position 234,329 of record NW_019230089.1, read on the forward strand.
ACTAGGCATATCCTCTGAGAATTCGTCTTCGAATTCCTACAATAAAGAAGTAGCCAAACTAGGGAGTGGTGTGTTAGATTGCTTAAAATTGAGGAATGACTCATTATAAACCAACAAGATTATTTGTTGCCTCTCAACTATTGCCCTCTTCAACTCACTCTCCATTGTAAAGAAATTCATTGTCGACTTTTTCTTTCCTTTCGAAAGACTCTTTTTCTTTTCTTCTTGTGACTCTACTATTTTTTCTCACTATTAGCTACCTCACTATTTTGTTTATTGCTGTCTAACTCTCTCAATCTCTTTTCTTCTTTATTTCTCAATTTAATTTGGTCTTCATGTATTGTGCTGGTGTTTATGGCACAAGAGTAATAGATTTTCTATTATTGATAAAGTTGTACCTATTTTTGTACCCATCGTGAATTGTTTTTCTATCATATTGTCATGGTTTACCCAACAAAATGTGTCCGACATGCATAAGAACTACATTGGACATGACTTCATCATGATAGCTACCAATTGAAAAACTCACCAATACTGTCCTATTCACCTTAAGCTCCCCACATTCGTTTAATCCTTGTAGTCTGTAAGCTTTAGGATGTTTTAACATGGTTAACCCAAGTTTCTAACAAGTGGAGTGCTAGCTACATTAGTACAACTATCACCATTAATAATCATGCTACATATCTTGTTGTTGATATGGCACCTCGTATGAAATATGTTCTCCCTCTATTGCTCCAGTCGTCCGCCTTGATTTGAGCACTAAAAGATCATCTCGTAACCAATAGATCTCTCACTGCTTATTCCACTTTCTTGCCATCACTAGCTTTTTCTAATTCTAGCATGTCATCATAGTCACCTTCACTTTTACTCTCACTTTCCTGTTGTCATGCAAAATCATAGCTCTTTTGCTTGGACATTGAAAAATCAATGTGTCCCAACCCCTAGCACCTAAAGCATTTCATATCTTGACTCCTAGAAAGTTGGGTTTTTACTTTAGATGTAACCTTGCTAGCCCTTTCCTCTTTTCCCTTCTGTAACTCAGTTTTGCCCTTCATAATAGCCCCATATCCCCTATTTTTGTCCCACTTCGATTTCTATGATGAATTAGAACTTGAAGAACCCAATGGATACCTAGTTGTCCCCTTCCTCTTCAATTATCTTTCCAGCTTCATACCTACATGTAGCATGTTCTCCAACTCTTCAGAATGTTGTAATTCCACCACATTAGCTATTTCCTTATTCGAACTATTTAAAATTTGGGCCATAGTGGCTTTCCTATCCTCTTCAATATTAGCTCTAATCATTATCATCTCTATCTCCTTATATAGCCCTCCATACTCATAGAACCTTGGTAAAGGCTTTGCAATTTTTGATAAAGCTTCCTATAGTGATGATTAGGTGCGAACCTCTTCCTTATGATGGCATTCAATTCTTGTCATGTATTAATAGACCTCTCACGATTCCTTCTCCTAATTGTCACTACTTGATCCCTCCAAGTAATAGCGTAATTGGTAAATTTAAGTGCTGTAATTTTTACCTTTTCTTTCTCCTAGTAGTTGTGGCAATCAAATTTTAATTCGATTTTCTTTTCCCACTCCAAGTAGGCTTCTGAATCACTCATTCTTTTGAATAAAAGAATTGTCATTTCGATGTTGCCCATACTTTTGTCAACTCCATCTCCATTAAGATCTCTACCCCTCTTTTTATGCTTAACTCATATATCCCTCATTCTTCCCATCTCAGCATCCATTAATGTTTCTTTATCAATGTCACTACCAGCCTCATATTCTACTCGATTCTCCACTGTAGGCTCTTGCCTACCTTGTCCTTACATTGGGAACTCTCCTACATAAATTAACAAGCAATGGGTCTTGCCTTTCCATCCACGCCTCCTACCTATCCAACCTGTCCCTCACATCTTCAAACAATCCATCACACCATCGTGTTCCTCCTCCAACATATTGACTTGATTGTTGTTCCAACTTGAGGCCGAATAGTTCCTATCAAACATCTTAAATCTATAATAATATTTACTTCATGTGTATACGCTTGTGTATCACTCCAATTCGCTTTTTCCCTCTAATAGTCTCACCATTCTACGCTATGACCCTTATTCCAAAAGGTATAAATGAATCCCTTAAGGTTGAAATAGTACAATGGAGAAAAAATTTCTCTCGTTAGAAGGTTGTGCTTTCTAGGGCGTAAGAGATTTGAGCTAGCAGGACGACAGAAGAAAGAAGACCTCTGGCCTGGAAAGACTATTTTTTCTTTCCAATCAATGTTTTCACCAAAGTACTTCAAAGAACTAATTTGATTTCGATGAAATTTTATTCTCAAAGAATTCAAACTAGAATGTGAGTTACAATTTGTAAGTTCAAAAGACTCAAGAGAGAAAAAACAGAAACAATGAACTTGAGACTTTGAATAGGAACATTTAATCCAAGAAAGTGGTTCTTGAATTCCGATTGGGCACTTTTGATTTTTTTTTTTGTGGCTTTTTTTTGTAATTGCCCTTTTTTGGATTTTTTTCTCAAATTTATTTATTTATTTATTTATTTATTTATTATTATTATTATTATTATTATTATTATTATTATTATTATTATTATTATTATTTTGCTAAATGCAAGAGAATTTGACAAGAAGCCCATCAATTTTAAAAGAAATTGATTTGGACACTAAATTAGTACATAAACAAGTTTTAAAATTGTTTGAAACCTTTATTGGATTGAAAGACTCAAAAGATAATGAATGTGAAGAATGCAAAGAACGAAAGGAAAGGAAAGGTTGCTATGTCAAGAATGGGTTTCAATGTGAGCCTGAAATTTCGAAGCATAACTTTTCGGTTGGAAATAGATTTGTGATCATATTTTGCCTAAATTTGATCCCTTTGACATCTTTCTTCATCCAATTGACTCCTAACGCTCTTAGATATTCATCTTGAGGTTTGACACGACTTTTGAATATTTACACTTTAGTCCCCGAAATTTGGATCTCATACGATTTAGCCCTTTTCTCCAATTTTGCCTACTTTTGCTTGTTTCCTTCAAATTATTTTCCTTCATAAAAGTTCATCTATTAATCATAAAATAAAAAATTTAGGATATAATTTGTCGAAAGAACCATCAAATATCGCTATTTAAGGTACCGAATAAGTGTATAAAATACACTTATCAAACAACTTCTCGAACCATCGTATTGCATCCTTCGATATGTTGACTTGATTGTTGTTCCAGATTGAGGTAGAATTATCCTTATCAGACATCCTAAATCTAATCTAGTATATGTCTCACGTATATATGCTCGTGTATCAATCAATAGGCTTTTCCCTCTATAATAGTCTCACTACTCTTGCATTTTTCTGCTCAATGCCTTCGCCCAAGTACTTCAAGAACTAATCCTGCATCAACCAAGTCTTATTCTTGAAGAATTATAACTAAGATGTGAATGAGAAACTGTAATTTAAAAGACTTAAGGAAGGAAAGAATGAAGCAAAAATGAATTTGACACTTCGAATGAGAACTATTATTTAATCCAAGAAAGTGGTTCTTGAATTCCGATTGACTTTTGATTTTTTTTTTTGTGGCTTTTTTTTGTAATTGCCCTTTTTTGGATTTTTTTCTCAAATTTATTTATTTATTTATTTATTTATTTATTATTATTATTATTATTATTATTATTATTATTATTATTATTATTATTTTGCTAAATGCAAGAGAATTTGACAAGAAGCCCATCAATTTTAAAAGAAATTGATTTGGACACTAAATTAGTACATAAACAAGTTTTAAAATTGTTTGAAACCTTTATTGGATTGAAAGACTCAAAAGATAATGAATGTGAAGAATGCAAAGAACGAAAGGAAAGGAAAGGCAACAAAAAAGGCTCAAACAAAAAAGAAAATGATATAAACTTGATTTTTAAAGCCAAATCTCTAATACCAACTAATGTGAACCCACGTAGCAATGGGAGCTATGAAACCCACAAAAGATTGAGTCAAACCCAAAAAAGCCAAGAATCAAATTTAGAGTTTGACTAAAAAGTATTGAACAAAGAAACCAACATAATCATCGACAATATTTTAACCCCTTGATCACAAGATTCAAGAATCTCACTAGAATTATTTGAACGTCACAAGAAAATAATTCTTGATAAGTTTTGAACTTAGTTCAGTGAAGAACAACGAATCAAAAGCAAAAATTGCTCACAAATAAATCTTTTTACTGAATGAATGAATGTTTACAATGAACTAATGAATGCTATTTATAAGAAACCCATAAAACCTAGTTAAAAATGGAATAAAAATATAAAAATTACAAATGTTACCAAAAATTAGAGTTTTAGTATAAATTTCCAAGTGCTACTAAGACTAATCCCAAGGAATATGTCAAAGCCATTACGACTCACAATAGAATTTAGCTTCTCGAAATCAATGCAAAGAGATTAGTTTCTATAAGTGAAAAAGTACATTCCACAAGTAAGGAGCACTTGGAGGATTCTAAACAAAATAATGTAAGTGAAAAGGAAATAGAATCAGAGATCCAAAGGCTAAGAAAATTGTTCATGCCTGAGTATTTGTGCTCCGACACCCTTTTCACAAAGATTACAAAAGTTTAAGTTATAGTTTGCCAAATTCTTGGAAGTTTTCAAGAATTTACAGATCAATAAACCATTTGTAGATGCTCTAGCTCAAATGCCCAGCAACACTAAGTTCATAAAAGAGATACCCACAGATAAAAGAAAGCTAGGGATCAGGAATGAAAATGTTGATTAAAGATTGCAATAGAATTTTAGAAAAAAAAAATTGCCACCTAAATTAAAAGATCCAGAGAGTTTCACAATCCATTGTATTATTGGTAAATTCACTTTTGATAAGGTTTTATGTAATCCAGGTGCAAACATTAATCTTATGTCTTTACCTCTTTTAAGGAAACTGAGTTTGGGGAAGGCCAAGACAACTTCAATCTTTTTGTAGATAGCTGATCGCTCCATAAAATATCCAGAGAGAATTATCAAAGACATACTGGTGAAAGCATATGAATTTATGACGGGGAGTGCCGTTGATATTTGGAAGACCATTTGTTGCAACTTGTCATTTCTTGATTGATGTTCAAAGGGACAATTGATTCTAAGATTAAATGAAGAATATGCAATATTCAGTGTCTTTGGTGCTATCAAGTATCCTACGAAATCAAACATTTGTTTCTGAATCTATGTGGTTGATAGAGCTATGAAAGATACTTTTACTTTTGAGCACCCCCAAGATCATCTAGAAACATGTTTTGTACACTCATAAGATATAAAATCAGGCATTGCTGAGATAGAGTAGTTTGTACATTATATGAGGCTCTACCACCCTACAGTAAAGATCGTAGTTTGAAGGTCTTATTATGGGAGCTACTAAAATTCACTACCTTCCGTTTACTTCAGCCCTTAAGCTCAAACAACTGCCATCACATTTTTGATATGCCTACTTAGAGAAATCCTCTACTTTATCGATCATTATTGCAAATAAAATAAACAAGTTAGAGGAGCAAAAACTGTTAAGAGTTCTATGGGATCATAAAACAACCATTGGAAGGTCGATAGCTGACATTAGATGTATCAACACTTCAATGTACATGCATAACATATTGATGGAAGACAAGTATAGGCCATTAGTAAAGAATCAGCGCAGGTTCAATCTGAACATGACAGATGTGATTCGAGCTGAAGTTATCAAACCTCTTGATGCTAGGACCATTAATCTTATTTCTAACTATAAGTATGTAAGCCTTGTTCAGGTAATGCCAAAGAAATGAGGGATAACAATGGTGAAAAATGTAAACAATAAACTTATACCAACCAGTCCAATCACAGGATAGAGAGTGGACATCGACCGTAGAAAATTAAGTGATGCTACTCAAAAAGATCATTTCTATTGCCATTTATTGATCAGATACTAGAAAGATTGTAAGACATTCACATCACTCCTTCATAGACAGGTATTTGGGATATAATCAAATTGCAATGGCTCCATATGATAAGGAAAATACCACTTTTACATTCTCCTATGACACCTTTGCATATAAAATGACTCCATTTGGGTTATGTAATACTCCAACCACATCCCAGCAATGTATGATGGGCAAGACAAGGCCACAAACTATAGCAAGAGCACCAGCCCCTCTTTCTGTTATATATGGCCCCCAAACTAAGCTTTTGCTTATAGGTGGTTTGTTTTAAAACAAAGCACCTCCATATCAAACAATTGGATCAATTATAGGGGTATCCCACTAGAGATGCGAGGTTAGGGCTGGATAGATTGATTTTTATGGATGATTTCTCAGTTTTGGGTCTTCATTTAACAGTTGCTTGATGAACCTTGACATAGTCTTACAACATTGTAACGAAATAAATTTGGTACTCAATTAGGAGAAATGCTACTTTATAGTGAATTATGCTTGGTCATAGAATCTTAGTTGAGTGGATAAGGTAAAGATTCCGATTATAGAAAAGTTATCTCCACCAACATCAATTAAAGAAGTACGAAGTTTTCTTATACATACAAGATTCTATCGAAGATTCATAAAGGGCTTCTCAAAAATCACAAGCCCGTATACAATCTGTTTGAAAAGAACGTGTCATTTAATTTTTCTTATGAGTGTTTGATATCTTTCAACACTTTTAAATTTTTTTTTATTTTTTTTATTTAAGCAATATGATAGATACACCAAATTGACCACTATCATTTGAGTGATTGTATGATGCTAGTGATTATGCATTGGGAGCAATATTAGATCAAATGATGTAGGGCTGGACATTGTCCGGTTCGACTGAACTCCAAATTTTTGAGTACTTAGTAAGTGAAACTATCAAGTCCAAATTTAATTATGGAACCGTTCGGGTCGGTTCGGTTCGGTTCGATTCCATTAAGTTCCCAAGTTTCGTATTATAATTAATTTTTTTATTATTTACAAAGTTACATTAATTCAACTAATGATATGTTCAATCTTAACTCTTACAAAATAATGTAGTCCAATCTTATTTGTCTTCTGCGTCTCTTTGCTAAGCTCTTTATAGATTTGATTGTTAAAGTTATAGGAAGAGGAAGATAGTGAACTCAAAATAATTAAAAGAGGCGTTGTCGAGCTTCAATTCGATTTCTCTAGAACGGTAAAAATGACACTACGGTAGAGTATCATAGTTGAATAAAATTTGTCTCAATTTGATTAAGTTGGCTTTGAACTGAAACTTATAAATAGAAAAATCATATTTTTGGATTTGAGCTAAATTAACTAGTTAGCAAATTTATTTAGAAAAATAAAATAATTTGACTTATTTAAAATAAATTATTTAAAAAAAATTAAGGAGATTCAGTTCTTATTTAGTTTTTATTCAGTTCTTCAGTTCTTGATTTAGAAGTAAGAATCGAACCAAACCTATCAGTTCTCGATTGAGATACCCATTTGGATATTTAACGTAAGAAGTACCGCTCGGTTAGATTCAGTTCAGAAGTTTTGTCCAGCCCTAAAATGAGGGATAAGATAATTCATTTTTTCACTATGCGAGTTGAACTTTGTTAGATGCATAGTTGAACTACTTGCTGTAGTATTTGCCTTTGACAAATTCAGAGCATATCTTATTGGTTCAAAGATAATTTGTCATCACAGATTACACGACCACTAAAATATCTAGAGATGGCAGTGTCCACGCCCACACCCTACCCCATCCCACCTTAGACAGATCGGGGCAGTGGCTTGCTCCTTTTATTTTTTTATATTTTATTTTCAAAGTTTCGAGTTATGCTATTATTAGAGAATAAAATATAAATTCAAAATTTTTAAATCCAAAACAAATAATGCTCAAACTAACAATTTTTTTCTTTTTACTTCGTCAACAGGTCAAGGCGGGGTTTTTGGCCCCATTCGGGGCGAGGAGGGGTTGGTTATTTTTGCCATCTCTAGAAATATCAGTCGTCAAAAAAGGATGTCAAGTCAAGATTGATTTGATGGATCCTACAGCTATAAGATTTTGATATGGAAATTTGGGACAAGAAAGGCAGAGAAAATATGGTGGCAGACCTATCAAGGCTCAAGTTGATAGAAAAAATAGATAAGACAAACATTATAGAAGTTTTTCCAAACGAATAGGTATTTACATTTTCTCTTGTAGCTTGGTACGCAGATATGGTTAACTATCTATCCAGTAATATGATCCTTCATGAGTTCAAAAGCCATCAAAGAAAAAATTCTTTTCAAAATTGAAATATTACAATTAGGAAGACCCAATCTTATATAGGTGAGGTCCCAACTAGATCTTTTGAGGCCGTGTGCCAGATGAGGAAATACTATAAATTTTGAAACATTGTCACTCATCGGCATGTGGAGGACACTTTGTGGTTATAAAAAAACAGCAACAAAAATTCTATAATTGTGTTTCTACTGGCCCTCTCTATTTAAAGATGTCCATCGGTATGTGTAGAATTGTATTCAATGTCAACGCAGATAAAATATTTCAAGTCGGAATGAAACGCCTTTGAACACCATTCTTGAGGCCGAACTTTTTGATGTATGGGGTATAAAATTTGTTGGACCATTTTCATCATCTTTCACAAATCAATATGTGCTTGTAGTAGTTAATTATGTCTCAAAAAGGGTGGAAGAAGCACCAACTAATGACGCTCATATGGTGATCAATTTTATAAAGAACATATTCACACACTTTGGCACTCCCTGAACCATTATCAGTGATGGAGGTAAACATTTTTAGCGGCAAAAGTTTATAGGGACAAAAGGTATTTGATAAGTGTGTTTTTACACACTTATTTAGCTCACAAACATGACTTAAACATGGACAAAGTAGTTGAATTGTGACTTAATCTTGTTAAATTTATGCTATGTAGGTGTTTCTATGGAAAAGATGGAATTCAGAAGAAAAGAGCCGAAAAAGCACCAAAACGGAACAAAGCGATAGTTCGGGGACCAAGTTGAAAATAATCCATAGATGAGACGGGAAATGAAATGAAGATTCAAGAGTGTTAGAGGTCAATCGGATGAGAAAAGGAGTCAAGAGGTAAAATATGGTCGAAGTATTATCAAGTATCAACTTTCAGGCGAAAAAGTTATGCTCGTGATTTTGAGTCTCTACTTGAGATCCATTTTTGGCATAGTAAACATTAGAATTTGAGGAAGCCTATTTCTATTAAAAGTGTACATCTTTGAGTTTTTTTCCCAATTCACTTTGAATCACTTCAATCTAAGATCGGAAGAGAATGTTATGACCAAAATACTGAAAGTTATCCGACGGAAAATTTTTTATAACCATGCGGCCACATGGTTATAATTCATTACGGTCGTACATGATATAACAGGGATCTTTTTGGGTTGAAAATTTGAACCATGCGGTTGCATGGTTTAACACCATGCGGCCGCATGGCCTTAATTTCGAAAAAAAAAATCTGAACTTCCGTTTTTAATTAAAACTCTTTCGGGGCTCCTTGAGGACATGATATAAAAGTCGAAATTCATCAGAAATAGGGCAGAACGTCCAGGGAGAAGAAGAATACAACTTTTGGAGGCAAGGAACACGAACTTGAAGCCGATTTCACAAGGATTCAAAGGGGTTTTCAAGGTTTTATTCAAGATTTCAGATTTCAAGAACTTTCATATGGGTGTTATTCTTTCTATTTATTAATTTCGCTTTTTTTTTTTGTAATTATGAATCTTCTAGGCTAGGTTTTCAATTACTAGATGATCGATGAACCGTTGTTTGTTATTTTAATTCTATATTTCATGAATTTAATATAAAGACTCGTTTGGATAATTTGATTGATTTACATGCATTAATTTTCTTCCGCAATTAGTGGCCAATGATTGTGTGAGTGTTGATGACTTGTTTCTTACATTCGAGAGAAGTGGAATAGATTCGATAAGGTGTAAATTAACATAGGGTCCGATAGGGGATAGAGATATACCCCTATGCTTTATGCCATTCTTAAATTGTTCACAAAACTACATGCATTCTTGTACGTTTGCATCATCCATAGAGATATAGGCTGGTGGTATGCAAGAATAGGTCTAATATATATCGAGAGAGTATATTGGATAGAATTAGGAACATTGAATTGGCAAATTTTCATCAAATCATTAATTTTATGAAAGTAGGGTTTTTATAACTTCAGTTGGGGATTCGTGATCCTAGTGAGTTTAGTTTGATTCATTTTAATAAATTAGCTTTTAAACTCGCTTAATTTCACTTACTTGAGTGTTTGAATCATTTAATTAGAGAAATTTTGAAATTAGGGTTTCTAATTGAGAAATTAAGGTTTTCAATAGAAATTAGGGTTTTTAATTGAAATTAGGGTTTCTTAATTGAAATTAGGATTTTTTGCATTTAGACCATATTTTCACTCAATTAGATTCGGTTAAGGCTAGATTATATAGAATTGAACTACTCAATCTCTGAGGGACGATATTCGGACTTTTAAAAATCCACTTTATTACTTGTTACGAACCATACACTTGCGGTAATTTTAAATCGAAAAAAAATATTTCCTTTTTTGAAAAATTATTTTTTCTTTCATTATAATTTAAAATAATGGAGTCCAAACGGGGCTAAATAAAAACCATAAAATTGAAATCGAAACCGTGAGAAATCCTGAAATCCCCAATCTCTCTTTCAGTTCAAAGGCAGCCGTGACTCGCGAGAGGCAAGACTTCTTCCCCATCGTCAAAGCTGCAGCTCTCCCACGCCGGTCTCCTAGCCGCTAGCCTCTTGTATGTATTTCCCTCGAAGTCTGTAACTGTAGTTTCATTTCTCCTCTTCTCCTACCCTTACCATTTACCAATATGCCTGCACTTATGTAGTTATGTTCGACTTTCACAAGTTTCATTTGAGTGGTCTATCCTTTCCTGGATTTGTTTGTCTTTTGCTGGATTTCATTTTGCCTGCAATGGACTTATGCACAATATGCCTTCACTTATGATCAATGGACTGCCATGCAAATAAGCTAATGTTTACTTGACTTCAACTGTTGCTTTGTTAATGAGTCCATAAACACTTTAGATTTTTGTTTCTTCCCTGCCATGAAAGTCCCTTCCAGTTCACACCATAGTAAAGAACAAATGCTAGGATTTTGTTTTATTATTATTTTTTTTTTCTGCTATAAAAGATCCAATTGACTTTGTTCCTTTGTATTTTTTAATGACCTTTAGTAAGTCTACTGGTCAAACTTTTTCGTGTTGTAAATCTCTTATTTTCTTGGTCTGGCTAGCATAACATTTCCAAGTTGATTAGCAGTAACTGAATAAAATTTTTCAGATTCTAGTGGAAAAAGAAAGGATTTTACTTGAAGTTTTTATATAGACTTTACTGGTATGAATTTCTCTGGCATGGATGTTATCAAGATAGTTTTCATCGTCTTTTCCAATTTGGCGAGGGATGCGTTGGCAATTCAAGTTTCAACTGTTGCTTCAAAAAGTGCATTTAGTACTGGAGGAAGGATCATTGATCCTTTCCGTGATCTTTAAGTCCTAAAATGGTGGAGGTCTTGGTATGCATTCAAAATTGGTTGAAAACTTCACCGAACTTGGATGGTTTCTACATGGAAGATGTTGAGCATTACAACCAATTGGATGGAAGTTATATATATATTGATCAAGGGCCCAACGCTAAGTGATTCATTCATTTTACAAGTTTCCAGGTAGACACATTTATCAGTCAATAGTTTCATATAAATATATGTTTCCAATAGTTTCTGTACAATTTAGAATCAAGTTTTTATGCTGAGTTTTTGGCCAACTTGCTGTTTTTATTGCAAATTATTGCATGATTATGACATCCAATAATTCAAATAATATTGAATTGTTTCATACAGACTTATTGTTTTCTCAAAACATGAATCCTGTTGTCAATCTGTTATGGAGATGGTCTTATTTTTTTGGAAATGTGACTTCCTAATTTATCTATGCTATGTTCGTAATCTGACTAATGCATCAATTTGAAATGTTGATATGTTTTTAGTCTGTGGCCTATCAAATTCATTAATAGCATAAAAATGAAGTGTACCTGAAATGATCAGCATAATTTCTAAGTGGCCTTACATATTTCTTTGGAGGGAATAGGCTATGGTGGTCTGTTTGTATAATATACTTCCCTGGAATATGGATGTAATACCTTAATGCTTCCTTGTCTTTCACCATTTTATTTCAGGCAGACTTTTTCTTGACGTGTATCTTAGCAAATGGGCTATCTGGATTTTCTCTGGAGCTTCTTCAACCTGGTCTGCTTATCTGGATTCTGGGATATGATGAAGTCACGCAAATAGAAGACCAAATTGGAAGAAATGTGATGGTTATTGGGATGATTAATTTTGTATTTACATTTTAGGTTTGATGATTGGAATTATTTAGCATTTTTATTTCAGTAATTTGTGTGGTTGACGTCTTGATGGGTTTTTATTGTCCAACTGGTGTTTATGGTTTTTACTTTTTGTTGTCTAACAGAATTTTTTTTTTTTTTTGGTTCGAAGTCCAAACCGACCAATCCAAGTAAACTGAAACTTGATTGGGTTGGGTTGAAACATATAAATGTGGCAGATTGGTTTGACTTTTTTTTATCAAGTCGACCATGTTGGGGTCAAAAACCGATCCAACCCACCCTACGCCCTTTCCTACCAATGTTCTAAAAGGTGTGCTTAGGTGCGATGCGTGGCAGAAACACCAAGTCAAGTGGCTTAACGTCTTATTTAGTAGTCAACAGCAATCGTTGATCATTAATGCGTGCTTAGGTGCGATCATGCCCACCTAGGCGTGCATTATTATCTTTTCTTTATTTTTTTTAAAAAAAAATTTACAATTCTTTTAAGTCAAAATTTAAGATTGATTTTTTACTTTGTCTACCCTAGATTCAAAACAGCCTTTCGAAGCACTTTACAAAGGGCTTCCAAAAATTCCTATTTATTTGCTATTTAGTATTTACATTTGAAATTTATCATTTTGTCGAAAACTTTGAAAAAATGTATAAATTTTCTATAAATATGTTTTAGATGTTTGGTACATATTCTTTTTAATTATTAAATATTTTTTGGTTGATTAAAAATTAAAACAAGAAAATGTCTTTTTATGTTTTTTTACGTCTATGTCTCACATAAGCTCATTCAGCCCATCGCTTGATCTCTAGGTATCGTCACACATTATGTCTTTTAGATCATTGATCCCTACACAAGATGGTCCAGGCATTCTGGAATGAAGCTCTTCCTTGACAGCTATAATGAATATACTTAAAATTATGTATTAATTTAAGAACTGTAAATATATTACATGCTTAGATTAATTGATACTTATATATGTAGAATTTGATATCATTTGCACACGTGAATTAAGTTTTGTACTGTAATAAGTTGATTCGTACAATTGATATGCTGAAATAGTAGAGCTTGGATGTTAAACCCAAAGATCACAATATAATTCTTTTGTGAATTGTCTAAAATCAATAAGATGAAGATTAGATAAGAATCTTAAGCTAAATGTCGATTCTTGAGAATAAGTGTTTAATGAAATACATTGTACTAATCATTGTATTAAAAAAAAGTACCATGATTCATGAGTGATTGCTACCATATAAAAGATCCCAACGAGGACATTTATTGAAAATTCAAAAAAGAAAACTCAAAAAGGGATCAAACTAGTGCATAAAATAGAATATGCCTAACAAATTTGAAAAAACATGTGTATAGAACAGGAGACATGCACATGCATTAATTAAGCCCCAAACACTTATTTAAGCGAATTAGACTTTTGACAAGTGATAATTAACCAAGTTGATTTTAGAGGTTGAAGCAATTAAAAATTTGTAAAATCCTATTTGTTGAGATATTGACTTGTAATTAGTAAATCTGTTCAAATTAGGGAGAGCGAAGAATAATATGAAAATTGAACATTGGATTATTCTTGGGGAATGAGAGTTAAAAGAATAAGTTTAGTGGTGAGTATCTTACGAGTGAAGAGAGTGTAAATTTGATCATTGCGAGTGGAAAATTGAAGCAACTTATGAATTTATGGCGTTTGACTTAATTCTTTATACACATATATCAGTTGTACATTGCATAGGTGAAATTTGCTTTCTATATTGTGATTTTGAAGTTATTAATAGATTCAACACATTGTAATCAATCCCAAGACAAATCGTAGATTATCTAGTTGAAATTTTGTTGCATGCTTGCTTATTGAGATATGTTACAATTTTGTCTAAGGACCAAAAATGTTCAAGTTTAGGGGTGTTTAATAAGGGTATTTTATACATTTTTCTAGACCTTTAAATGTAGACATTTAGAAATACTTTTGACGAATTATGGTTTAATTTTTTTAGTATATTTGGTTTATTAGGTAAAACTCAGTGATTCGACATGAAATTGGAAGAAATGAATGAAAACCAACAAAAAATGAAAAATTCAAAAGTCCGTGGACCAAAATGCATATAAAAGGTTATTCAGACCACATAGTAACGATTGAATATGAAGAATCAATTGGACATGACTAGAAGAATAAGGATTGAAATTGCACGGAAAAGGAACCAACTCATGGCCTGAAAGAAAGTTAGGGACTAAACAGCTGTGCCATGCGTGTGCAAAATATAGTACCATGCGCTCGTAGGGGTTAATGCATTTCGAGTCCTTGCTGATTAATTGAATTAATGTGTGAATTTTATTATTATCAATAAAGACAATATGATAGATAGAATATTGGATCGCGCTTCACATACAGGGAGGCAATTACAGAGGTCAGCTAGGACAGACACAAAGGTGGAGCCCGCACAATTTTTATTTTTATTATTATTAATTTTTTTTTAATGCAAGTCAAAGGGATCGACCTGCAGCTACAATAAGGGGGCCTGTAAGCTCCCTGTAAAACAGTGCCCTATATGCAGGGCATTGTTCTAAAATATTATAATAATCATTGTAAGGTCTGATGAAAGATAGAGCTATACATATATGCTTTACATGATTTCAATAGATGTTCTAAAGTTTTTAATGCATGCTTTTATGTTCGCATATTTCATAAAAATATACGAAAGTCACATGAGAGAATACATTTAATTCTACTCGATAGAGATTATTAAAAAATTTAGGAACGTCGATAAACAAGAATCGTTACATATTGTCATGATATTAAATTGAATTAATAAGGGGATTCAATGTTTCAGTAATCATTCAACCAAATTTTACGAAAGCTTCATAATTTGCCCATTAGAAGTTTATTAATATAAATTAGTATAGAATTGATAATCAAACTCGGTTATTTGATTAAACATAAGAGTTAATTAATCCTAAATTAAAGACATAGTTTTCATGGGACGGTAATCTATTCATCAATTTATTATTTATCTACGATATCATGCACCTGTGAAATTTTGTAGACCAAATATTTCCATAGCAAGTAAGAATTGCTCGAAATGTACATAACAAATAAAGGAAGTTTTGAAAATACAAACTGAAATTGGATAAAATAATGAACTGAATAAGAGGAAAATTTGGTTACCATGCACTGATATATTTAATACGTAGAACTGAATAAGACTGTTACCAAATATTTTACAAACATCTCGGGTTTTCTTAAACTTTATAATATTAAAGATTTCTCATTTCTCCGAATATATATAAACTAGTATATAAAGAGAATCTCCGTATAAATCTATCATGAATGAGAGAGAGAGAGAGAGAGAGAGAGAGAGAGAGAGAGAAAATTATTTCAAACGAAAAAAATATGTTTTTCTTCATTTTTAAGAAAACATGCGCATGTAACCAACTTTTGAAAAAATATTTTTCATGAATAAAATGTCAATCAAACACTCCAAAAGTAAGAATTTGAAGGAAAAAATGACATTTTCCATGAAAAATAAAATTGATCAAACACAAACTTAATTCTTTTATGTTTCCTGATACTTGGTATCCTATTTGCATTAAAACATGTACTAACTAAACTAGACTGGTAACAAAAAAAAAAAAAGGATGGAAAAAGAAAAATTCTCAGCTACACTGATAACAAAATAATCAAAATAACAAGCATGTATTATGAACCATGAAAGAAGAAATCATTTCTTTACTTGTATGACTAATGCAATCAAATAATGCTTTCAAGCATGAAACTTTGAAAGAGGAAAATTGCTTAAACTAGAAAAGAGAGAAGCTACATTTTATGCCTAATCTACCTTATGCCAGACGCCATGTCATCGAAACTTGAGTTTAAGCGATTTTCTGCAATGTTTCTCGGCATTGATCGCTGATTTAATTGTTGCATGCTGACTCCATTCATGGGTTGGTCCGTTTGTGGATTGGAACGGGATTCCTCCTGCGCTCGGAAATAGGCATAAGGACCCCATCCTGCCATCAATAGACAACCAAAGTAAGTGCATTGTAATATAACAACTACTTGATCATGATGGAAACAAATATTCAACAATTTTGTTTCCCTTGTCATTCGAACTTTATCTGTATTTTTCGATATAAAACAGGAGGTATTGTAAAATGAAGAAAGACTGGTGATGATAATAATATATCAATCTATTCCCTGGAAAGGGCCATGGACAGTCTGACTCTTTCCTACCGATGAGCTAACCCAAAAAATCCCGAAGCAAAATCCAGTGTTTTCAAGGCTAGACCTTCGGGATTTTGTTGAGGCTCCTAAAGGCATTGATCCAGAAAAACTACTCCATCTACTGCCCTCCATGGGTTTTTTTTTTTTCTATATGCTCAGAATTCCACCAATCAATCCCAGTTTCATCTATTTGGGGGAGGTCTAATCATATAATTTTCAATGTTTTGTTCCAAGTAAGTGCTGTAACACGCATTTCAAAAATACACGGTTTATTTTTCTAGTTAGTTACTGAAAACTCTTCAATTTGGCTAGAAGATAAAGTTGGGCTACTTGATAATATATCGGTGTAGTGTCTCCGGCAAAACAGAATTCGTCGAGTACAGACATCTTAAAAACTTTTGGAAACAACTGAAATACTCAGATAACAATGGTATTTCATACTGTACATTCACTTAAACGAAGAGCAAGGTATAGGATAACAACAGAGTGAATACGCTACCTTCTGTGTGGTATGGAGGTGGGAAAAACTGCAGATAGCAGAATGTCGCAACGACAAGACCTGAAAAGGTATACGGATTTATTGCACGGGAAGATGAAAAATAATCTGATTAATTTAACAGTTGGCAAAGAACAAACCTAAGAGACCCCCGGCAAATACATCTTGCCAGTGATGCCAGTAGTCGTCAACACGAGAAATTCCAACAAGACATGCTGCAAGGATAGGAAGAAAAACAATGCATAGTTTTGCCACATGACCCCTCTGATCAAATGCTTTAATTTTTCCGGCCAAGTACAATGACAGAAATCCAAGACCTGCAAATGACCCTGAAATATGTGCTAAATTTTGTCAGATGATTAGTTCAGACATTGGCAATAAAACTCGGGTAAGAAAGTTGAATTTACAAAATTTTGTGAGACATACAGCAACTTCTAGGTTTAAAGCAAAAAATAAGAGAACTACCGATTAAATTCTCATACCAATAGTCACTTCAGAAATACAGGATCAAAATCGCCTAGTCCGAATCCACATAACTTCATAGGCAATTTTGACCGTTTGTATTACCTTAAACTTTTGCCCAAGAGCTAAAACTAGCACAAAGCAAGAGGCATCACTTACATGAAGTATGGCCACTTGGGAAACTCTTATGTCCTTCCTTTATATCACTGTCTTTACCATGACAGATCACATTGCCCCAACGATCATATAACTGTTAAAGGAGCAGGAAATATAAATGTAACTTCACTGTTAGTTCATTTCGATACATTAGAAAAGAGATGTTCTATTAGTCAACATGGACATTAATTTATAAACAGCGCGAAGATAAATGCAGATGTGTCATACTGCAGTGAATGCTTAGTTTAAACCATAAACTATTATAAACAAGAAATTCACTATGCCATATGAAATCCCAAAATTATATATAAATGACATCGCACAGTATAATGATATTGAAGATAGAGAATCTAAATCGGGAAGTGAATGAAGTAACAATGCATTGAAGGTTTAAGACGACATACATCTTTCCCATCAGGAAAACAACGCCAGAAAAAGTTGGGCCGAGGTCTGCCAACTCCATTCTTTATCGCATCTGTTAGGACCCCAGTTATTAGCACCGCAAATAAGAGTCCTGCAGATCAATTACTAAGAAAGTCATGCACTCGAAAGAGAAAGGTGTACAAAATTAATACTCTCTACAAGTTCTAATAAGTTATGAGAAAAAGCATTATATTACCTAGTATGCCGTGGTGCAGATCATATACATCTCTCCTACGCAGATAGAAGAGCAGAAAAATGACAATAGGCAGTAGAACTGCATACATCTGATCATCAAAAAGATTCTATTATTTCCACTTTATTCCGATAGCATATTATAACAAAAGCTCGATGAAATTTTGAGTAAATCATCTGAAGACTATGGAAAATTAAATAGCATCTTCATAAAATATCAATCTCATGCCTTCGCATCTTTCCAACAAAAAAGATAAGCAACACAGATAAAATCGATGTATTTTGTGAAGAAAAGTAAAGATCATTGTATGAAGCTCGACTTCTCCATAACAGGATATGAAATAGATCACTGAAAGCAAATCAAGGTTAATTAAATATAAGAAACTGTATAAAACAAACATTTTCACCCAACTCAATTTAATCCAGCTAATCATGTAAGTTAAATCAAATGCATCGCCTATTTATTTTGATCACTGAAGAAATAGATAATTCAAATGAATTTTCATCAAATAATCTAGCAATAAAATGATACTCACAGGAACAGCCCACACAGGTACTGTGTTATCTTTCATGGG
The DNA here is from genome assembly GCF_002742605.1 of Olea europaea var. sylvestris. Taxonomy (NCBI): domain Eukaryota; kingdom Viridiplantae; phylum Streptophyta; class Magnoliopsida; order Lamiales; family Oleaceae; genus Olea; species Olea europaea. Next base: position 253,207 of record NW_019230089.1, read on the forward strand.
ATATTTGAGATCTGTCATCATGTCCTTCCCAACGAAACGATAGAAAGGGTGAATGATATTTAGAATGACCTCTATTGCAGCAAGAAGCAGCAATATAAGCCAGTCATGCTTGTGAGTCCTTGCAACTGTTGGCCCGTGGGACTTTACAGTGTGTCGACATCCAAGTTCAACCTCATTTGCTCTGCCCTATTTGTTGGCAAATGGAATGAAACAGCATTATTTAAGTTGTATATAGAAGTTTATAATAAAATAGAATATCATTAAAATTGAAAACTTCAATTACAAAAGGCACTTTAATTGCGAAATTGCTGTATAATCATTAGTTCGATATCATTTAATATCTTGCATGATTAACTGGTTAACATCACTAGCTATCTTGCAAAACAGGTTCATAAGTAATCATAATCCAATGAAGCTTCACCAAGAATCTCGGTTTATATTATAAACAGCATACTTATAAAGCAGATGATATGAATCGGTAGCAAAGAATTGAAGATATGATCTAGACATTAGTTGCTTGTACATAAGGTTGATCTAGACATTAGTTGCTTGTACATAAGGTGCAACGTACAACAATGACAGTATTAGATAGCAAAAATAAGCTAAAATCTTGTCCATTGTGCTGTCCAATCATATGTAATGCTGTGATCCAAATAATCCCAATGTGTATGCAACTTAAAATTCTTAATCTAATTTCATTGCATATCTGATCCAACTTCCTGCAGGGAAATTGAATTTTTTGGCAACATAAAGGTTGGCCTCTCATCATTAAAATATTTGTGCTTTGGCAGAGTAATTAAGTATCCTCAAATGTCAACACCCACTACTTGGTCAAAAGGTTGTTTTGGCAGAGAAAAAATAGGTAAAATTAGGTGAAAAATTGTCAGGGCTAAAATGGTGATTACATAACATAAGCCAAGAGTAGAATTGTTAATTTAGGGAGGCGTGAATGGTATGTTGACAGACCCCTTCAACTGTTTGATTTTTGGCTTGCAATTTTTAATCCAAATTCCCAATTTCACAGTATTGGATTCTGATGCTAAGCAGATTGTTATCAGAACCAAGCAGGGGCTAAATCATACGAAACTCTTATTCTCTAACTAGTGTGTGTGTAAATATCAGCAAAAGAGCTAAACTGCTTTCATCAATTTTAACTATGAGAGTTTATCCCCAGGGAAATTTTAGAAATGACTAAAACAGAGAAAAAAGTTGAAAATCGGATCATTCTTGACTTAGAACAAGAAATTATCAATTAAAGCACAATGTCCCATATACAGAGATACGGTTAAAAATTTAGATGTATTAAATCTCTCTCAATTTTAACGTAAATGTAAAATCACCATCCAAAGTCGAACTCAGAAAGGACAAAGCTTAATATGGATTTAATACCATATCAACTGATAGTAGAACCTCTTCAGTTCATTGTTCTGATCAACACAATTGGGAGAAGGCAATAATTTTTCCAAACACTACTAGATTTTCCGCATTCTTCAAAACAAATTAACTAGTTTCAGATTGAGCACTTCAACCAATGAACACCGCATGTGTTTAGAATAATTCGTCTCTATCATTGAGTAATAAACCGATCAGCCAAAGAAATTAAACATTTAAACTGCATAACATTAATCCCCAAGCAAGCTACTTTTTGTCTTTATAGAACATGATCCACAATTTAAAAAATAAGTATCTTAATAAAGTTAAAACATTCATTTCTTCTTAATGTAAGCAATTTCTTGAAAAGCATTAGTCTTATAAAATTAAAGCCACCCCTGTTGTGAAAACCATCAATCTTACATTATTATAGCCACCCCTATCAATCTTAATTTAAGCAATTTCTTGAAAAGAACCAATCTTACATCAAAAAGGTGAAAAAGAAACAAAATCTCGTACAAACCTCAAACATTTGCCCGAAATTCGGCGCACGAAGAAAAGATATCGTATCCTTCCAACCCATTTTAAGTACTTGAAGCCACTGATTCCGGATCCTATGCAAAACAAACCCACGATTTCAATAGTTTAGAATTGACAAAAGTGGAGAATAATACATTAAGCATAAAGATCGGTCAAATGACATATAGTAGTGCTTGAAAACACAAAGATTTAGTGAAACAAACATTACCTTCGAGAAATGCTACTTGGGATTAAGTGAAAACAAATAATAATTTCTAGGCGTATGGTTATGAAAGACTCCAATGGGAGCCCAAATTCTCGAATGTGATAACAAGAAAGAAGATGATAGAGAAAAACAGAAAAATGGGAGTGGGGGTTGTAGGGTCGAATTTGAATTGATGAAATGAACGGAACAAGCGCCGGCTGTTTTATAATTCTAGATTCTCGTCACCCCATATGTACAACACTACAACAGTTAGAAACCAGGAATCGGGCTCCACTACGAGGATACCAAGACTTCTAATTAATTTCATTTTTGGTCACTGTATGCTTTAGTGAAATCTCAATTGGTCATCAAACTTTTAATTCATCGCGATCGGATCATGAAAAGTCAATTTTCCTTCAATTTTAGTTACTAAATAAACCACTAGTACTAAAATTAACATCCCACACCTCCGTTGGCCCCCATTTCAAGGTACATATATATAGCAATGGATCATGACTGGATCGGAGCCGTAATCCTCATCCCTGCTTCTTTGAAATTTGCGAAAGGCGGGACGGGATTAAATATTTCAATTTAGTCTAATATTTTTTTTTATATATATACAAATTAAAGTGAAAAAAATTAAAATATAATAAAACTAAAACAGATTTGGGTTGGGTTTGGGTTTGGGGTCTTCATGGTGGGGTAATCTTTGTCTCTTTGCATGCTGGGATGAGATAAAAAGTTGTCATCCTATAAATATAACACCTAACCATGTCATTGTTGCAAAATCTTAAAATTTGGAATATATTGGGCCCGTCTGATTCCCAATTTTTCTAAGAATACGTGTTTGTTTGGTAGGAATTTTGATAATTGATTTTTGACCATTAGAGATAAAGTGAATTCTATTCGTGAGAGAAGAATTCAAAAATGACGGCTGAAATAGTAAAATAACGGTAAGAAAATTGATTTTAATTGATTTTTAAGTTGTAC
>NW_019230089.1:257502-260318 GCF_002742605.1 Olea europaea var. sylvestris
AAAATCAAAATCAAAATCAAAATCGATGTTAACTTCTTGATTAAGAATTTTTTAAATTACTAGTAGATGGTAACAAAGTTCTTATATCTTTTAATTAGAAATGGTAATCATCGATAATGCTATGTGTACACATTATGATCTACACAATGGATTAGACCCCCTTTACATGAAAGGAGGTTCATGAATATTTTATTATATGTGGGTTCCCCTTCATGTGAGGGGGTGTAATGCTATGTGTACATTATTGTGTACACAAAACATTGTCCAACATGAATGTTTCGAGGTGGCTTATTTAATTCGAAACCAAGATATATCATATTGTCCATCGCTGTCAATTTTTAACGTTTTCGTAAGAATGAAATCTTAATTTTAGTAAGAAATATAACGGTTTGACTAGAATTAAAATGAGATAAATTAAAGTTGAAGGACTCAATTAAAATTTTACTGAAAGTTTGATAACCAAAAGTAAAATTAATCCCATATTTTTAATTATGAATAGTAATTAGTAGGTGCGAGCACCCCGTACGATTCATTGTCCAAGTTGTAGGCGTCGTGAACAGTATAATTATGTTATTAGCCTATTGGAATAAAAAAATTTATTTCTAATTTTAATTTATTCCCTGTTTGACAATTATTATTTTCAAATTTTTTTCTACATATTTATTTTGAACCGTACATTTACACAATAAAATATTTTACACATAAACTTAAAATTTTTCTCTACTTTTTAAGCTTACATTCTTTTAAAAATTACCATTCAAAACTCTATTTCCTCAAAATAACGATTGTCAAACAGGGACTTAATTCAGAGTCAATAATTAATTTTAATTATATATCCTATAAATCCACAACATTTCGACAATATATTACCTCAACTTTTATCAAAATTTGTTAAAAAATTGATTTTAATTCTGACCAAATAGGTGCTTAATTTATATAACAGGTTTTGACTAACAAAATTTTTGTTAAATTATGTTGTCAAAAATAAAAAATTCCTCGTGGCGGAAAATTCAAGAGGATGTTTCTAGGTGATGGTGTGTCAAATTTAAATCAAGATCTAGCATTTGATCACGTGAACTTCGACCACGTATCTCTCTCTTTGTCCATTTTTTATAGCTTGAGTGAAGGCATTAAGAAAAGTCAAAAGCAAAATAGACGTAAACTTATTGATTAAGTTTATCTTTTTTATTATTTTTTTTAAATTTTTTTATAATTAATAGTAGATGGTAACAAAGTTCATACTTCTTTTAATTAGAAATGGTAACATGAGAGATTATATAGAAGAATTTGCTAAAATCATATAGGAAAGTTATTAGGGGTTGATTGTGATTATGACGACTCTTGTTAGGGAACTTATTTTACATAAGTTGGAAATGGATCTAAATTAGCCAATATTTTTAGCACTAAATCTTAAGCTATCCAATTTTTATTCATTAATGCATTGAAGGCATGCAGCAATTTAGAACGACATATATTTGGAGATTGGTTAAAAGCTCTAGTGGACAGTTAAGTAAGGTCGATGTATTATAAAGGAAAGACATATTAAGCAGAAGAGGGACAAGTTGTTATAGAATTCTCAGAGAATCGAGAGAGGCCTAGTCGATTGTGGAGTAATTCTCCCCACGGCAAAGTAATTTTGCCGTGGAATACGACTTTGTAAATGTCAAATAGCCCCTTGATACCATACCTCATGAAGAGATAACTATCTCATATGACTCCGAAACTTTGCACCAAAATATCAAGGGGTTGCTTTCTTTATTCCTTCGTCAAAATGTTAAGGCAATGGTACCAGCCTATAGGGGTGGGCCGAAAGTGGAGCATGACAATTTGAATGATAAAATGACCTCTTTGGAGACACTCCACACACCCCTAGTTATTTTTCCTCCTAACACTAAAACTCAACTAAGCACTAAAATTGCACATAATGGCTAAGAAGACAAGTCGATTGGACATCGAAGACATAGGTGAGAAGAAGAGAAACATCATTTCATGGTTGTTGAGGAAAAGGAAACCTAGACGATTGGGTTTTAGCTAGAAGCGAAATTATTTTCTTTGAACATTAAAAAGCCAAAAGTTGGATCTGATTCGATCTCTAAAAAAGTAACTTAGAACAATGTTTTAAATCGAATAAAAGCTTATACTTGTTACCCCTAAGGTGAAGCTTTCAACTATATCAAAACTTCAATGTCCAAGCCTTCTCGATCTTGAAGATGTGTACAATACAAAAGTTAGGTTGTGGAAAGCAAAGCGTCTATCAACTTTTAAATTGATCAAATTTCAATTTTAGTCATACATTCCATGTAATTTACAACTTTTATCTACTTTTCAACCACAATTTTTTTTTTTCCAATTTTTATCAAATCTTCAAAAACTATTATAAAAAACTTTGGGTGTTAATGTTATAATAAAGTCATACAAGTGAAAAGTATGATGATCGAGTAACAAAATGATGAATAGAGTATCGTCCATACAGATTGTGAATTTAGTAAAAATTCTAGTAAACCTAACTCTACTTTGAACAGATAGATTTAAATTTTTATTTTTTATTTTTTATTTAAGCTAGATTAACTAATCTACAAAAATTTGGTAAAATGACGTATCCTGGTTTTAGAGAATAATTCAAAATATGAGAAAAATACTAGGTACTCGACTTTGCCTTATTAATTCCAATTTATGCTTGTGAGAATCAGTGATTTTAATTGATTTAACAATCTCTCTGAAAGGGCGGTTGTACAACACCCTTCTGTTTTCCCGGTAATGTTTGGCGTTTCCACCACTCCGTCAAGTATGCAAGACCTGAAAAATGAAGGCGGGGC